>NW_027069741.1:347748-431235 GCF_002906115.3 Quercus suber
GAGTCAATGTTGCTTTTGAGTTGGTACTAGTTGAAGAATGAGAGTGCGTAAACGCGGTAAGAGAAGGAAAAGAAAAAAAAAAAAAAAGAAAAAAAGAGAATTGAAGCCTTGTAGCACAAAACAGTGACTTCCCGATTTGCCAAGACCAAAAGACTTTCGTGTAGACTAAACCATGTATTTTTAAAGAATAGTCTAATGGCTTTTTGGTAACTAATTACACATTTCTGATAATTTAAAAGCATGGGCGGCGCCACCTTAATTTAAAATTTTATATTGTCTACCGTACCCTTCAAAAAAAATTTAAAAATACTTTCAGTTTTTTTATGCCAATAAAATTAAAATTTTCTCCATAATTTGTTCTACATTCAGTGAATAAATGATTACTTGATTGTGTACATTGAAAGAAATGTACCTTGCAGCATTGATAATGAAATTATTATGCAACTGTGGGGTCCGTGGGCCTGATAGCCTCGGCCCATCATATAGCGGGCCCAAGGCCCATGCCGAGGAGATCAAGCTATTTCTGAGGAGAAGGGGGGAGGCTTATTCTCCTGGATCCACGCCGAGGATACCTTGTCCTCGGCCTGACAAAGTGATTTTGGGAGAGGTTAACCCCAAAGTAAGCTGTCACTATCGCATTGAATGCACTCAACTAACCCTCCTGGCCGCATTAATGGAGAGGTAACCCCTTGGCAGGATAACGTTGGTCAGAGTGAGCCACTTGAGTATCGATAAAGCCTCCGATGGACGGACAACCAGAAGAAAAGCGAATAGACAATCAACAGATGGAAGCAGGAGATAGGAAGATGGAAACTATAAAAGAAGAGCCAGTAAAGCCAAAAGGGAAGGGGGAAAAAGAAAGGCCTCCTCGGCCACAGGCCGAGGAGCATTCCCTCATTTGTAAGAAAACACTTAGCCATTTGAGCATTCCCTCATTTGTAAGAAAACACTTAGCCATTTTTAAAGAGAAGTTTGGGCATGGTGATCAACGGCCAGCACCTAAGCCTGTCAGCCCACTCTCTATAAATGTATTGTTTGGGCTTGTTGGGCTGAAAACCCAACACTCAATTCAAATTGAGTCCTTACAGCAACGATTTCAAAATATGAAAACTTATAGAAGACTATTGTAAACTTTATATATTTGCGTGTATTTTTTTTTTGTTATTTTCAATATATGAATTTTTATTTTTATTAGATTGTATAATTTATACTTCTTAAAGATCACCATAAAAAAAAAAAATTCCTACTGTTTGAAAGTGGGATTCTCAACCAACACAGTTACACAAATCAGTCGTACCCACTTGTAGTTAAGTTAAATTCTTTATGATCATCTTCATCAATAAATTATTTCCAGTGGTTGATTAAATTTAAATTAGAGCAAGCTGCTTTAGTTTGACAATACAAACCCTGACAAATGTCAATAATTTGTTGAAGACCAAAAAGTCATATGTATTATAATTTTATTATTAGCTATAATTTAATCTTTAATTTTTTTCAAGTAATAATTAAAAATTTGCATAGTTTTTAATAATTTGCCAGCAATCCCAATGATCTTTTTAGGACCTTTAAATATACGCAAATAAGTATATAACTACCTCATGTGATATTGTTAGAAATGTCAGTTTTTGTTAACTGTGGCCTTTCACTTAAAACGATATACAAAGCTTGGGTACATTTTCTTGATGTATAAGTTTTTAATGGAATTTCAACTAGATTCTCAAAAAAATAATGAAATTCAACTATGTAGTTTGAACTAAGAAAAAAAAATTGCATTAATTAGCTAATAAGTCACACAATTAGATATTTTTATTTAAAAAAAAAAAACTCTATTTATATCACATTTAATTTGTCAATATAATCATGTGATTAAATTTTATTCATGAATCTAAAGTATTATCCCTGAATATTGCCTTAAAATCATATTCTACCTTCAAGTTAAAAGGGAAAGTCATGCATCATGCATGTGATTGTGATTGGATTATCCCTGAGTATTGCCTTAAAATCATATTCTACCTTCAAGTTAAAAGGGAAAGTCATGCATCATGCATGATGCGTGTGATTGTGATCCAATCACAATCACAATGGTTGACAAGGAAGCTTGTAACGTTGAAGGATTCAATTAATTATCTTGTAAGGACAAAAGACTTCATGATTTGAATTAAGTCAATTGAACCTTAAAAAAAAAGAAAAAGCGATTCTATAAAAAAAAGAATTAAATAATCGATAAACATTATTATTAGTATTATTATAAGTTATTGTGTAACATATATATATATATATATATTTTTTGTAGAGTCTTAGTTTGTAGCCCAGTCCCAAAAGATATGGGATATGAGCTTAACAAGCTCAACACAATGAATTTATAGAGAGTGGGTGAAAGAGTTAGATTGAGTGATCTAAGCAACGTCTTATGTAGATCACAAAGGATGAACAAGTATGAAAATACACATGAAATTCAGATATATTGATGTTCGAAGAGACAAATTAATGTTTTAAAGGCCAATACAAATATCAGAGCTACAGTCCTTTTTTTTTTTCCTTTTCCTTTTTTCCTTTTGTAAGAAGTCTCTTACATTTATATAGTTTTCTTTTAGATTACCTTGATCGTCCACTTGTCTTTATCTAAACATTCATTTGAGTATATGTCTAATTAGGCAGCTTTGTCGGTTCTTCATGAGTGGTGGTAGTTGAGATTACACTGTTCAGAAGTCTTCTCCACATTAATGCGGACAGAAAAGTTGCTGCAGTGTATTTAATGCTATGGTAGCAGCTTTTCCCTTAGATATTTCTCTGTTCTTATCATCTCCATACATGCCTGAAGTTTATCTTTATCATTGGAATCACTAGGAAGGTCAATCGAACCTCCCAGGAACTTGCTTGACCGAGACTTTATATCTGAGGAGAACACACTCTTCGGACTACTAAGGCTCTCTTCGGACTACATTCATTGATCATTTTCAGGTATATCTCTCCCACCTGGGGTCCTTCTCAATTATTTACTCTTTTTCGGACAAACTTTTAGTCTCAAAATAGGGCCTAAGCCCAATACATAAATTTGGACTTTTATCCCCACACACACACACACACACACATATATATATATATATATAAGGTTTGATTGACATTTTAAGAATTTTCGCCTTTAGCAACCAAATTTTCAGCGATGACCATAAAAGCATCACTATTAAGCACACATTTCCTCCATAGCACACATTAGCTACAAAGGGAATTTTTTTGCACTTTTGAAAAGTAGTAGGAAACTTTTAATGTTGACAATAAATTTTATAGCACTGACAATTACCGTCATTATATATAATAGTCATCTTTTAGTGATGATCTTGTGTGTCATCATTGATATGCAGTAAATATATATATATATATATATATATAATAAATATATTATACATATAATTTTTTTTTTTTTTTTTTTTTTGGGGGGTGATATACGAAATTTTATGCCAAACTCTAAAATGCACTTTCATCAAGGTGACATATTTTTATTGACATTAGTCCATCTTATCACTCAAAGTGTGCTCAAGGTGACATTATGTTATAAGAAAAAAAATGATATTATCATCTTTTTGGTGATATCATTGTATCCAAATTACATATTGAAACCACTGAAATAATACTAGATTCTATTAATTAAAAAAAAAAAAAAGCACTAAAATTTTCAAGAAACAAAAAAACAGAAAACATAGAAACTAATGTTACTACTTTTTGGAATGTAATATCAAAATTTGATCAGAATACTTCTCAGCAAGGGTTCTCATCAGTTTCCCAGTGGGTGCCATACTCGCCAACCGTTGAAGCATTCCAGCACATAAGGTGACTTCTCCTTTAGAATGAGATTGATTGGTGTTAAGAAATATCTGCTTGGAACCATGGCTTTTCTTTAGCACGCACATTGCAGCATAAATGGCAGAGACAGCAAGTGTGGATGGAGAGTAACTGATAGTAGCATGGTAATCGTTAAGAGCCACTTCACCAAAAAAGAATGCCATATTCTTGAATTCTCGATCAAAATACCCACAAGAATCTAAAATTTCAACCAAGAAGGAATGGATAGTTGGAACTAATAACTTCCACCCCAATTTTTGAAGAATATTTTTTCCATAGCAATAATCTGTTGTTGAATGTAATTACTACTGACCCCATCCTCCATTAAAGTAAGAGCAGAAGGAAACTGTCTCTCCTCAAACTTAGAGGCAATGACTAATGCAACAATAGCCACCATTTTCAAGTCATGTTTAGACTGTTAGACTTATAGTTAAGTGATTAAATTTACCATTTCCTAATAGTTTAAGCTTTTGGAACAATCGGTAATTTAACATGGTATCAGAGTAAAAGACTTATGGTAATTTAACCTTTTGTTGCTCTCTGCTTTTGGTTTTATCCCAAATGAAAGGTTTTTTTTTTCTTATTTTTAAACGGTCTCTCGTTTTATCTCAAAATGAAAAGGTTTTTTTATTTTTATTTTTTTTATTTAAACAAAAGAGCAAACGACGTCGTTTTTTATCCATTAATTAGTACAACTTTTTAAATTTTTTTTTTTAAAAAAAAAATCAGAATCTTCTAGACGCCTTTCCTCACCAGCCCTTTTATCGTTAGAATTCTGAATTTTTTTTTTTTAGGGAAAAATTCTGAATTTATTAGAGGTGTGATTTTTTTTTAACAGTTTACATAAGAAGGTACAGCTTTTTCCAACAAAAGGAGAAAAAATAATATATATATATATATATAGAGAGAGAGATGGGTTCAAGTTACACCTGGTGTAACTTCACAAGAGTTACACATTTTATGGACCATTGATTACTATTAGATCTAAGGATCAAAAAACACTCATAGTAATGTCATTATTACTACCTAGAAATTAGTGATTTAGACATTAACTTTTATTATTTAAGGAAAAAGAAAAATCCACAGCATTAATTCTTTTTCTTTTCCTTCCATATCATCATCTTCCTCCTCCGTAAAATATTCGTTGAATAATTTAGTTTTAATAAATGGAAGTAACCATAATTTGGTTAAGCTACATGTACTCTTATATGTATTTTCTTTAGTCATGGCCATCTATAACCTAAGTCAAAATTTATTGAACAGTTCATGCCGCCACGAGCACGTGACAAGAAACTTCTTGAAGAATGGGCTACAACCTTGACAAATGTTGATGATATTCAGGAGGTACGGTCTCCATTTTGGGCGTAATAGTCTTTCCCCATTGCCAGTGAATTTTCCATAATTTTACATTGAATTTTTTCTATGTCGAAATTTAAGAAATACTGCCTTGGAAAATTGAGAAGCAGTCCATGGTCAGAGTTAGATGGGCTTCAAATTACACATGGTGTAACTCTTTAGAATTCACCTTTTTTAAGCTATTAGATTTAAGTAAATCCAATAGTTGAAAAAAGATCCCCATTATTACAAATATTTTTAATAAAATCATATTAATTATCTTCATTTATTACTTGCCAAATCTATCTCTAAACTCCCAAAAAAAAATATGTCTGACTCTCTCTCCCACTATACGTTTGGTTCGTTTGTCTCTCCGCTTATCTTTTTTTTTTTTCTTTTTTTTTTTTCAGTACACACTCTCTCTCTTTTCTAAAGCTGCTTTTCTCTCTCTCTCTATCTCCTCCTCCATTGCTCCTCCACTTCCACCTCCACAAGATGCCGGCAGAAAAAGAAGAAAGAAAATAAAACTAAGCTGAACACTGTTGAGAGAAAATTCACAATTGTCTTCAATGGGTTGTGGGTCATTTTCCTCCATGCCAAACAAGATGTTTTTCTGCAAAAGGTGGGTCATCATCTCCGACTTCCCACTTGGCAGCAATGGAGACTTGGGCACTACCCACTCATCGCCGCACGAGGTGAGTCCACTTTCCCCTTCTTTTTGGCCAGATGAAATTCTAGGATTTTCTTGCCCCATAAAATAAAATGTTCTGCCATAGGTGTTCTTGATTTTTTAATTATTTGCTTTTCTTTGATTCCCTTTGATAATCATGTTGATCTATTTGATAATTATAGTTAAGTCCTTGATAAAATGGTGTATGTTGAGTGATTTTTGTACTGGGTAATTAGGAATTCATGGCCAATTGATTACACAACTTTGGCTCATTCCTTTTGTGCTCCAACTGTTTGATAAAATGCCCCAATGAATTTTTTTTTTTTTTTTTTTTTCCATTTTAAAAAATTTGGGTATGGTCTTTTCATGAAACTTGCCTATTTCTAGATCATGCTAGAAGTTATATTTTTTGCTTAGATATGATCAAGATGGGTTCAAGTTCATTTTGGCACCTGCGCATACATGCACTACAATGTGCAAAGTGAATCTGAGATATATGTGGTGAGGACAACATTTGGTTAGATGATTTTGTGTTTGTTGTTTAGGCTTATTTTGATGTTAAAGAGGTGGTAAATGTGTGATTGGTGGCTGTTTATTATTGTATTTCGAAGTGTTCTTTATATTTGTGGATGTAGTATTTTCACCCATCCACAATTATTGCCATTTGGACGTGAGGGCCACTTAGTTAACCTCTCTTATGTTGCTTGGAATTTGATTTTACAGCAGTTAACCTCTTTTTAAAATTATCAACCTATATAATTCTCTTTGTTTGGCTACGGTTGGTGACTTTGGGGTAACAACCATATGGTTTAATTATATACCATTTTGTTCTACCAAAAAAAGAATTTATTTAAGTTGCCTTTCTTTGTCACAGGGATTATACAAAGCTATTGAATGACTCTCATTGCTAGGCTACAGAATTTAAACTGAGGGTGATATAAAGGAATTTCTCAAATCCTTATGGGACTGTAGTAATGTCCAACCTATGTGGAATAAACTGCTTAGCTGGGTTAGATATGATTTCCCGGCCTTAAATTCCTTTTCAGACTTGGTTGAGCTGGTTGGGCAACGAAAGCAAAAATTGGACCTGTTTGCAGTAGTAGCCTGTTATGTTTGGCAGTGAAGAAATAAATTGAGAGCAAATGAATCAATTATCCCTCTTTAAGATACTTTGATCTCGGCAGCTCAACTCCTGATAGATTTCCAAAAGAGAAGACTAGTCATTCCATCTTGAAGCCTGATGTCCGATTCTGCTCCTGGTATTGGAGTGTATCAAGACAAAGACTTGGGCAGAGAGGCAGAATGCCATAACTGTGCATTGGAAGAGTTCAAGCCAAGACTAGTTTTCTGTAGTTTTAGGATTAGTTTTTAATTGTTAGCTGTGATTTATATACATGTGTAATGATCTAATTTTTTGTAAAGACTAGTTCAAAAGACTAGTTCCACATTAATTCACTTTTGAACTAGTCTACAGTCCTTCAAACGTGGGGTTACAGCACTTCTTGATTTGATGCTTGAAATTTGTGGCATTTTATTCATCCAAACTTTTAAAATGCTTAAGTGAAAACTTGAAAAGTGGCTGATGTGTATTTTTGTTAGAAACAATTGTTTAGAGTCTTTGGACAGCACAAAGTAGTTTTACTAGAGAAATCATTGGAATTTTAGGATTGTTGAGATGCCTACTTGAGTAGGTGAGCTAAGGGCTTTCTATGATCTCTATAAGATTGGTCCACTGGATTCAAGAGTGTTTTTATTCTTCTTGTATGGACTTCATTGACTACCTTTGATTGTATTCGGGAATTTTTTTGTATATATCATGGATGCTTATGCTTCTACTTTTATCAATAAAAGTTGCCTATTACTTTTAAAAAATAACTTAACATAGATTCTTGGAATTTACACACTATTGTACCGAGAAAATTGCTGAATTAGCAATTGTAACTTCTATAACAAGCACATATTAAATTAGCATATATTACATTGTAACTTCAAGTAGCATTACCTAACATAAGAGGATTCAGAGGCAGTAAAGTGCAGTAAAGTGCAATGCAGTGCAGCTATACTAATGCAGTGCAGAAATAGAAAAGTGCAGTAAAGTGCAGTGCAGTGCAGCTATACTAATGCAGTGTAGAAATAGAAAAGTGCAGTAAAGTGCAGTAAAGTGCAGTGCAATGCAGCTATACTAATGCAGTGCAGAAATAGAAAAGTGCAGTAAAGTGCTGTAAACAGTGCAATAAACAGTGTAGAACTACTAATGCAATGCAGTAAACAAAACGGTGCAACAAAATAGTGCAGTAAAGTGCTGTAAACAGTGCAGTAAACAGTGTAAAACCTCCTCAAAACAAGAGGTGAACAATAAAAAATCTGAAAAAAAGAAAAAGAAAAAGAAAGTCATATGTCCTTAAATAACAGTATTCCAACACAGGTCCTTACAAGCACATTGTTAATGACATTAAATTGAATCAAAAACATTATTCCAACATAGGTCCTCAAAAAAACAAAACAAAAAACCAAATAAAACTATTTCATCATGATTAACAACATAGGTCCTTAAACATAGTTCCTTCAACTACTTGGACTCAATATATATATATATATATAAATTCCACCAAGGAATGATAATTTTGTGATTCTCTTCAGCCACATGTACCTATAGTAGAACAAAAAATGGTATAAGTAAATTTGAAACATGAGATATATATTATTACAATAAAAAATTCTTTAAAAAAAAAAACTCGAAAAATGTAAAGAAAGAACTCACTTTATGCTAAATCATCAATATCATTGTCATCAACCTCTGTAATGTTTTCTTCATCTTGGTAATCATTTCCTTCGCCATTATATTGTTTACAAGTACGACGATTATGACCATAACCCCCACAAAGTTGACAAGATCGTCTTTTTGTCGTTGCACGAGCTAAGGATATTTCAAGCCCACCTTTAATTCTCCCACCAGGACCCTGTTTCTCAGTACTTTTCTTTCGACCTTTGGTTTGTGATACATGTGGATCTTTTATATTCAAAGGAACAATGACAGAGCAGTCTTCTACTTCAACAATGTCAGCTGATTCACCACTCTTGTGATGCATATCCATTTCATCATCTTCCTTATCTTCAAGCAATTCATTTTCCATTCCAAAAGATTTCTTAAGGGTGTGGTCTAAGTCTGAGATTATCATTTTATATATATCTTCAGATTTTTTAGCAAGGTTAGACAATTGACTTACACGTTGACAAACATGGATGCTTCGTAAGGCTCTTGACATATGATGCTCATCCTCAAAGCTTGATCTATATTCAACACTTTTGAGTTCTTTATTTGCTTCTTTTGTCCAACGTTGTAGGATTTAGTGGCTAGGAATCTGAAAAATATTTTTAACCTGGAAGATTAATAACATGTGCCTACAAACAATTCCCATAAACTCAAAAAGTTGGCAGTCACATTCACAAACTTTTGTTTCCAAGTTCAGCTTCACAATAAATGCATCATCTGGATCAAAGGAACTTGTTACTTTGTACCTATAAAAAGTTCCATTTTTCTCAACCTTTTCCTTTGTAAAGTGATTACTACTCACCAATTCTTTTTGGAACTTGCTAAATATGGTTCTCGTGTATATAGAAGTAGCTTGATGCTCTATTTTTGAGCCAATTACCAAAGAAGGTGTTTTATGTCTTGAATCAAAGTCTTCCTTCCTTTCTTTCTTATAACGACTGTCCACCGCCTTTGCAAATTTAACCACAAAATCCTTTAATGTAGTTCTTGAGTTAACAAAGGAGTCAAAGAACGCATTGATGCTTTCACTTCTCTGGGTAGTGTTCATTCCTACAAAGAAAGTATTTCTTTTGTAAACCGGTACCCATGACTGTCGAATATTATATAATCCTTCAAGCCATTCATTTCTCTCCAAGTCATAAGTCAATATTAGGCTCTTCCAAGCCTCCTCAAATTTTCCACACTAGGTGACTCACGTATGCATCTCTTCAACTCATGTTTGAATATTGACTTCTTATGATATATATGGGAAAGTTTCTCTGGAAATTTCTTCTTAATATGCCAAAGACAAAGACGATGACGAGTTCTTGGGAATACCTTTGCAATAGCTGCACCCATGGCTAAATCTTGATCCGTAATAATAGATTTTGGTTCCTTCCCCCACATTGCTTGAAGCCAAGTTTCAAATAGCCACACAAAAGTTTGTTCTGTCTCATCTTGCAACAATGCACAACCAAATAAAATTGATTGACAATGATGGTTTAACCCCGTAAAAGGAGCAAATGGCAAATCATACTTGTTTGTTTTGTAAGTTGTGTCAAATGTCACTACATCCCCAAAGTATTGATAAGCCATTCTTGATCGTGCATCCACCCAAAAAAAATTAACCATATGGCCAACATCATCACATTGAATTGCATAAAAGAAATTGGAGTTTTGAGCTTGTTGTTTTTGGCAATAATTGAGGACAGCTGAGGCATCTCCAGCATCTAGATTTTTTCCCCTAACATCTCTCAAGTGATTCCAACAATCTCTACTTGTAAATGTCTGGTCACCTACATTGAACATCATGGCAACTTTTCCTGTTGGAAGACCTTCTTCACCAAAATTTTCAACTAGACTCTTAGCAACAGTAGACATTTTTTTATGGCATCGGAGGTATGACACACTTTTTGGACTAATAATACCATGATTGTGGTTGTTGTCAAATCCCTTCACAACCCATTTTTGCAACTTCTTATTCTTCATGACCCTAAGCATTGCTTCACATCCAGTTCTAAGACTTAAGCAACTTCTACGGGCCTTGTTTTCATCATCTCTACTCAAACCACTGTCTAATGCATTTTTTGTTTTGCGCTGCCCTTCACTACAACATACATAAATACGACTTGTTACATCATCACTTCTGGGTGCTTTTTTACTTGTACGGATACGGATTCCAAAACCTTCCTTTTTGGCAAATTCTTTGTAAAAAGTTTCAACATCATCAAGGGAGTCAAATTGCATTTCAACATATGGCTTGGATTTCAACTCACAATCACCAAAATCTTCAAGCGGTAACTCTTGCTCTGATGGTCTCGAATTGTTTGGAATGTCATATAACTCTTCACATTCCATTTGCGATTTAGTAACTATAAGAACCAATATAAATAATGAACACAAATAAAAAATATGCAAACATTTTAAATAAAAATGTTTAAAATGACAAAGATATAAAAATGTACACAACCATAATCAAACACTCAAATTGACTTGAAGTTGTAAATAATGACAAAGATATAAAAATGTACATAATCATAACCAAACACTTAAATTGACACCCAAATTCAATTTCAACTTTGAAAACATGAGATTTTTTAAATGATAAAAAAAAAATATATATATATATATATATATATATTCCATCAGNATATTGACAGCGAGAAACAGAGTCGGTTGCAAAAGATCAAGAGAAAAATGAAGGGACGTCAACCAATCAACCAGAGAGTTTCTTACGTACACAGAAACTTGAGGTTGGAAACTCAAGAAGTCAGTGCTGAGTTGATTCTGGTCTCAATGCGTTTGTAAAAGCGTACATACTTTCTTCTTGTTCTTGATCTAGTGCTACGTTGTTGTTGTGGGCATGATGGTGCACCTTGTTCTTGAAACAACGCAAGAGCTTAGCAAGAATAGCCATGAATGAGGAACACAGATCAGAGAGAGTAAAAAAGGGTTTTGAAGGAAGAAGAAGAAGTGCGTAAATCAGATGGTGAAGGAGACGCTGTGGAAACTAGAATTTCAATATATAAAAACAAAATGTAGTCTTTATGCAAAGCATTGCAATCTTATAAATACCCAACAATTATTGTTTCCTTTTGCTATTCGGAATTCAGAAATCCTAATCAAACTCGGATTGTGATCACCACCTCAACGGCTACTTTTTAGAGTAAAACGCAAGAAAAGATGAGGCGGTGAACAAAATCCGAGTGTGATTAGGAATTTCGAATTCCTACTCTTAGGCGGTGAAAAATGTAACCTTTTGTTGCTCTCTGTTTCAGGTTTTATCCCAAAGGAAAGGTTTTTTCTTTTTTTTCTTTTTTTGAACTGTCTCTGGTTTTATCTCAAAACGAAAAGGTTTAAAAAAAAAAAAAAAAAAAAAAAAAAAAAAAAAAAAAAACAACAGAGCAAACGACGTCGTTCTTTATCCATTAATTAGTACAGCTCTTTTAAATTAAAAAATAATAATAATAATAAGAATCTTCTAGACTCCTTTCCTCGTCGGCCCTTTTATCGTTAGAATTCTGAATTTTTATTCTTTTTTTAGGGAAAAAATATGAATTTATTAGAAGTGTGATTTTTTTTTAACAGGTTACATAAGAAGGTATTCCAACCAAAAAAAAAAATATATATATATATATATATAGAAATAAGTAATTAATTAATTGTTTAGTTGATATGGTTTTGCTTCCCTTCAATTCTTTAAACACATGATACTAAAACGTGTAAGTATCATTATGTGTTGCGTTCTGGTACATAAGGCAAAAGTCTCACCTGACAGAAAATTAGTATAAAAAAAAGTGGAAAAGCTTTGACTATCAAAACACATAATTTATATTTTTTTAACAAAAGATAAATTATTTAGATAAATGCAAAAATTTTAACTAGTCATTTATTTGAGGATCAAGTTATCAATGTACCTAATAGTTTAAACTTTTGGACAATCGGTAATTTAACATGGTATCAGAGTAGAAGACTTATGGTAATTTAACCTTTTGTTGCTCTCTTTTCTGTTTTATCCCAAAAGAAAGGTTTTTTTTTTCTTATTTTTAAACGGTCTCTCGTTTTATCTCAAAACGAAAAGGTTTTTTTATTTTTTATTTTTTATTAAACAAAGAGCAAACGACGTTGTTTTTTATCCAATAATTAGTACACTTTTTATTTTTTTTTTTAAAAAAAATCAGAATCTTCTAGACCCTTTCCTCCCCAGCCCTTTTATCGTTAGAATTTTGAATTTTTTTTTTTTAGGGAAAAATTCTGAATTTATTAGAGGTGTGATTTTTTTTAACAATTTACATAAGAAGGTACAGCTTTTTCCAACCAAAGGAGAAAAAATAATATATATTATATATATAATATATAAATAAGTAAGTAATTAATTGTTTAGTTGATATAATTCTATTTGATTGGTAATTAAATGAGAAAAAATGGTTTGGTTTTCTTCAGTTCTTTTAAGCACATGATACTAAAAATGTGTAGTATCATTATGTGCTGTGCTCTAGTACATAAGACAAAAGTCTTACCTGACAAAAAACTATAAAAGAAAAAGTTGAAAAGCTTTGAATGTCAAAACACATAATTTATATTTTTTTAACAAAAGATAAATTATTTTGATAAATGCCAAAAATTTTAACTAGTCATTGATTTGAGGATAAAGTTATCAATGTACCTTTAAAAAAAATTATAGAATCCACACTAAAAATATTCTTTATATATATAATTTTCTTATATATATATATATATATATAATATTCCCACTAAAAAAAATTTATATTAAAATATCTTATTAAAATAGTTAATACACACTGATTATTAGATTATTATGCAAAGGACCAACCCATTAAAAAAATATCTTATTAAAATAGTTAATACATACTGATTCTTAGATTATTATGTAAAGATCCAACCCTAAAAAAATTATTTAAATGGGATTATGCAAAGAGTTTTGTAAATCAATTGACATCTTATGATACTTCTAATGAAGAATCAATTAAGTAAAGAGAAGTAAATCAATGAAGTGAATAGCCCAACCTCTTTGTTTACAGTTTTGCCATGGAGTCTCTATTTGTTGAAACTTTGCTTCTCCTAATTCCAAAACACAACAATAGGCTTACAACCATAGTATAGAAAAAAAAACTTCTCTTTAATAACAATTAGTAGGGGTTCAAAAAGGATTTTTTTTTTATGTTGCTAACGAAGACATTTAAGGTTCAAATTCCCTTGCCCCAACTATCGATATATCAAAAATAACCATTTGGATTACAAAAAGCAAAAGATAATTCAAAATAATATATATATATATATATTTTTAAAAAGACTCATTTTTAGGAAGATACTTTATATTTTGACTTTGTTGATTATTAAAACCAGCCAATGGCCTTTTTCATGGATTTTTATTTCTTTCACCCTTTTTTTAGGGGTGGGGGTGTTGGTTTATTAGTCTAATGCTAGTAACGCACTCTATCTATCTATTTCATGGACTAAATTATTTCATTTGTGATTGTATGATTAATGGCCCAAACCAAGTTTATGAATGATAAACACCATGGTTGTGGATATAACAAAATATTTGCTTCTCAATTGGAGACAAGCTTGAAGATCTTACAATTCGCAAAATTAAAATCCAATTTGCTTTCGACCATTTGAAGAGACTTGCGCATGCTTACTACGGTCTTCATGAACCTTTCGCTTCATCCCTCATTGTCCCCACCAAAATTTTCTAACCATCACCTCAATTTCATTGCACAACCCTAAAGGTAATTTGAAGCAACCCATTGCATACATAGGTATGGCTTGGATGACCGCCTTAATGAGCACCTCCCTTTTGGCTTGGGAAAGGAGTTTTCCTTCCCATCCTTGTAGCTTCCTCTACACTCTCTCCTTAATATAATTGAAGCTTGTTTTTTTCCCCTTCCAATCAAAGATGGCAACCCCAAATATATTTCATAGTGATGGATTTCACAGACCCCCAAAATGCCTTTGATGATTTGGTAGTTTGCTTGATAACTACTTTGCTGAAGAATAAGGTTGTCTTCTCCCTATTTAATTTTTGGCCAGAGACTTCTTCATACAATGATAGCAACTCCAATACTTTACTGCATTCTTCAGAGTTAGCCCTACAAAAGACAAGGCTATCATCTGAAAAAAAAAAAAAAAAAAAAAGGTGGGTTAGTTTGGTTCCTCTTTTGCACAAATTGAATCTGTGGATGTCACCATTTTTTGCTGCCTTATTTATAAGGCCATGAAGGCCCTCGATGCATAGGAGGAAGAGAAAAGGAGAGAGAGAGGATCTCTTTGTCTAAGCCCTCTTGAAGGGTGAATCATACCCTTTGGTTCTCCGTTTACTAGTATAGAGTAGGTGACTGATCACACACACACTATAATAAGCCTAATCCACCTTTCAAAAAAACCCATTTTCCTCATCAAATTTTCTAAAAACACCCATTCAACCCTATCATAAGCTTTACTCATGTCAAGCTTCAAAGCCATAAAACCCGATGCACTTGAATTATAATTTTTCATGCAATGTAAAGTTTCGAAGGCAATAAGGATATTATCTGATATGAGGCATCCTTTTGTAAAAGCTAATTGGTTTTCATTTATAACTAAATTGAGGAATTCTTTTAGTCTATTGGCTAGGACTTTAGCAAAAAATTTGTAAAGCACATTGCATAAACTAATAAGGCGATAATCTGACACTAAGTTTGGGTTTTTCTTTTTTGGGATTAGAGTAATAAAGGTATGATTCAGTGGGTGTGGGATAGTACCTGAATTTAACCAGGATAGCACCAAGTGAGTAACATCACCTTCAATCATAGGCTAAAAATGCTGAATAAATAAGGGGGGCATTCCATTTGGTCCGGGTGCCTTCATTGGTGCCATTTGTTTCAATGCTTGGAGTACTTCCCATTCCTTAAATCTACTTGTCAATTCATAGTTCATATCATCAGTAGTCACTTGAGGAATGTGGTTTAGAGCTTCATGGTGAGTGGGCGGACTTGAGGTAGTGAACAATTCACTATAGTAATGAATGAGGATATCTGCTACTTCATTCGGCCTTTCCCTCCAAACTCCATGGCTATCATTTAGTCCCATAATCACTTTTTTCCTATACCGGTAGAAGGCTTGGCTATGGAAAAATTTTGTATTTCCATCTCCATTTTTTAGCCAAAGAATTTGAGAGTGTTGATTCCACATCCTTGTTTCTCGGTCCAGCAACTCATTTATCTCTCTTTGCAATTCTCCGATCCATACATTGCTTCTAGTTCTCAATGCCACTGCTTCCTCTTCAACTAGCATCTCCCTTTTCCTTTTTAGCTCCCTTCTCACATTTCCAAATACATTGTAATTCCACCATGATAAATCTCTGCCACATTTTTCTATTTTTCCAAGGATTTCCTTATTTGGATCTAGTGATACACATGACCTCCATACTGCTTCAACCACCTCCCCACACCTACTATCAGACAACCACATCTCCTTAAACCTGAAGGGTTTTTTATAGGATGAAATTTCTATTCCTGAAGGGTTGATAAACAATGGGCAATGATCCGAGGAAAGACAAGGTAAATGGTGAACTTGAGTGCCTAGAAACCGCAAGAACCATGGATTAGTTGCTAATCCATAGTCTAGTCTCTTCCAAATCGAATGTCCATCGTTATAATGTTTTGTCCAAGTGAAATTTGGGACAATAAAACCCAAATCCATAAAACCACACTCATCTATAACATCTCGGAAAGCTTGCATTTGACTATTTTCACGGCGTACACCTCCTCTCTTTTCTTTCTGTCTTGTAATTTCGTTGAAGTCCCCTGCACACAACCAAGGAATGTGTGGCTTATCATTTGAGGTTTGAAGCTTTGTCCATGCCTCATGCCTTCTATGTGTCACTGGTTCACCATAAAAACTAGTGAAAAGCCATTCTTGAGGTGTGTTTTTCTCAACAAGTGCATCAATACAATACTTTGATGAATCTTCCATTGAGACTCAAATATCTTCCTTCCACAACAAAACCAAACCACCGCCTCTATGGCCACTAGGTACTGACCATTTATTTCTAAAATCAAAATTGCGTAACACTTCATCTAGCCTTGCATCGTCTATCCATGTCTCAGCTAAAAACACAACAGTAGGATCTTTTGCCTAGATGTAATCTCCAAGCTCTCTCACTGTACGTGGGTTCCCAAGCCCACGACAGTTCCAAACTAAGAAACTCATTGTGTAAGGCGGGGCTGAGCATCAACCTCCGCCAACTTTGAAGAATTAATCTCAACAGAAATCGCACATTTTTTACTTGGTAAACCAATGGGATTGGAGAGTTCCTCATAAACTCTTTTGGTTGATAGCATAGACTCAACAGTGCTTGAATTTCCGACTGGCTTGCTGGGTAAATCTACCTTTCAACCTTTTCCATGACCCATGTTGCCGTGGAGGAGAAATATTCTGTGTTTCAGTAATGTCTACACGTGAGTTTGCATGGTTGACACCCTCTAGGACTTGAGAAACCCTAGCCACCTCCTTTACTTCCTCACTAATCACGTGCACATTGATTGGAGTTTTTGCAATCAATGACTCATTAACTATGATTGGCCGAACCTTTAATTTAGATAGCCCCTCATCAATTTTAGCAAGCTCATAAAGGAAAACATCCTTTTGCACCGATTCTCTTGATTCCAGAACATGATTGGGTGTGTTATTGGGAGAGAATAGATGCGGAGTGATTTCTGGTGGGCTAGTAGTCCATGCCCCTACAGGTAGCACTTCATTCTTCTTTACATAAACTTTCTCTCTCTCTAATTGATTCTCCAATGGTCTAACCTATTGACTATTCTGCTCAAAAACCGTAGGTGAATTAAGTGCATCAGTTGTAACCAATCCTCATAAATGATCCAATGATTGCTCTATGTAGCTCTGATCCACGTCATCTGGTGTCGTTTAAGCTGCAGAGGACACCGTGGACTTTGCCGGAGCTTGCCGAGGCTGAAACGGAGCTCTTTGAGTGGTTGAGCTTCCTTTCTTTTTGTGAAAAAATCCGAGCACTGAGATTACATTTTTTTGTACTCGACGCACAGGTGGAGCACGGAGCCAAGGACCAAATTTCTGTTCTTCAACTTTTAGGGAACCTTCACTATCAAGCCACACCTCACAATCCCTATCATCATGGTTAAGACAGCCACACCAATAGCAAATATTAGGTAGGCGCTCATACTTGAAAGAGACCCACTTTTCTTTGCCTTGTCCAACTGACACCATTCTTCCTCGACTTAGTGGACGAGTGACATCCACGTTGACTCCTCTGTCTCAGACTTCTGGATAACCGTGCCAACAGTACTACAAATCCCTTCCGCCATCTTTGGATTCATGAATCTCACTGGGATGTCATGTACCTGCACCCAAAACGCTGTACTATTAAATTTCAAATCATCAATTAGCTCATCCTTGTCATAGTGTTGCAACACCAAGAGGTGCTTGTCAAAGCTGCAAGGTTCATTTGAGAGAATGGAATCCACTTCATGTTTATTATCAAAAGTGAAGAGGACAATGTGGTTGCCCATATTTTTGACTTTGAAGCCATTCTTTGATCTCCACAATGGCATAAAAGTCAAAGCCATAGCTTCCATATTCAAAGCCCTTCTTGTGTAGAATTTGCCAGCAATGTTAAATTCTGGCGTAGCCAATTCCTCCTCGAGATCGAAAGTTGGCCCTTCTGTGTCCGAAATCGACAAACCTTTACAATGGTTTGTAAGATCATCCATGATTTCACTATTTCCCTAACCCCCAAAAGAAAAATAACCACTAGCCTTAAGGATAAACCTGTTATCCTAAGGGACATAAGCACCTACACGTAGGGACACAATATTCTACAGCCTAGGAGAAGTTCACAGAGAAACTTTCACTAGCTAGAGAAACTTTGAAAAAAAATTTGGTTCCTTGTTCTTTCCATTCTTAGAATATTCTGTTGCCAACATATAAACTATCGTTGTAGTTTATCAACCCGAATTATATTGTACTAACCTATCCAAAAACAAAGGGAGAAGAAGAATATTTATACATCACATAACATTACTCTCATGTTTGTGATACAGATTATTTTTAAAAAATCAAGCTTCTTTGGTCAAATTTGTGTTTCATTTCAGGGGAAAAACATTCTAGACCTCTAGCTATATATGAACTTGAGTCATATTCATCTGAAAATTTTGTTCAAGAGAATCTGTTGACTGATATTGAGATAGAAAAATCAAAGGTATTAGTAAGCCCCATTATAAGAACTAGAAGTCATAAGGTTTCTAGTAACGAAGTTGGGCAGCTGGTAGAGTCATTGCCCAATTTGTGGTCTCACACTGAAAATCTAGATGCACATGATGTTCATTCTCCTCTCAGCCACTCGCTAGACTCGAGATCCAAGTCCTTGAAATCAAAGATGCGGAGCAAGGATGATTCAAGCTATATAAGTTCAAACCAATTGATCAACAATTGGCTGGGGAACAATCAACTAATGAGTACGCCCAAATTTCAAGAGAGCCTACAAAATGTTCCTGCCCTGCAATTGGTAAGAAAGCTCGGATATGCTTTTGCATGACATTTACATTTTGAGAAATTGAATCACTTTTTGGGGGAATTTGGTCATAGCAATGAAATGAAATGATTGGTTTTTCCCCTTTTAAAAATGTAAATGAAATTAGTCCATATTATCACTCATAGTGTGTTCAAGGTGACATTATGTTATCAAAAAAATGATATCATCACCATTTTGTGATATAATTGGATCCAAAGTTCCTATTGAAACCACTAAAATAATACTAGATTTTATTAATAAATAAATAAACACTGAAATTTACAAGAAAGAAAAAAGAAAAAAGAAGAAACTGAAAACAGAAAACATAGAAACCATATTTTTGGAATGCACCAGCAAAACTTCATAAGAATACTTTTTAGAAACCGTTCTCACTAGTTTTCCATTAGGTGCCATATTCGCCAGCCCTAGAAGCATTTCAGCACAGAAGATGACTTCTTTTTTTGAATGAGATTGATTGGCATTAAGAAATCTCCTCTTGGAACCATGGCTTTTCTTTAGCACGCACATCGCAGCATAAATTGCAGCGATAGCAAGTGTGGATGGAGAGTAGCTGATAGTAGCATGGTAATCGTTGAGGGCCACTTCACCAAAAAAAAATGCCATATGATGATGCTGAGATCGTCAGTTAAGATGTTCGTCCAGATAAAGATCGTCCTCCGCTGGTATCAGCCCTGGGATACAACAGAAGAGAAAGAGTCACCGATGGGGTGCTACCCACAACACCTCCGATGATTAAGTTAGAGAAGCTAAGCATGCAGTGTAAAGTAGAGAAAACTAAAAGGAGGATAAAGTGGTGTAATTTTTCTTACCCCTTTTGGATCTTGTTTAAGGGTATATATAGGCTATTTCAGTGTCCTTCTAGCCGTTGGCTCCGTCATTATGGGAGCATTATTGATTGGGTTCGTAACGCTTGTGCCAGGTGTTAAGTTGACCGGCGTACCTTCAACGGCATTGGTGTTTATTGCAGCTATTCGTAATGGCCGTCCTTGGTTGGGTTGATCAGGCGGCCTCCTTCGTACTATGACGGTAATGAGATCGTCCTTATTCATCGTCCTTATAGGATGGACGATCTTACTAATTTATTGGACCCATCAGCTACCCCCTATTCCATGGTCGTTCGTAACCTTGGACGGTCTTGGGAATACGAAACGATTTTTTTTTTTTTTTTTTTTTTCGCTTGGGAATGTGTTCTCTGCATTAACTACCCTGTGGCGGTGTGGCATATTCTGTGGCCACATGTCAAACTCTGACCGATGGGGAGGCATCGTTTTAGGCAAATGTCTTTTTGGTTTCCCGCGATTTCCAAGGTAAACTTTAACTTCTACTTTTCCTAACTTCTTCATTTTTATCTCTTATTTGGCTTCCTCTGGTTTTTTCTTTTTTGTCTCTTCTGTGTCTGCTGCTACTGCTTTGCCTCTCTGATTCCAGATTTTCTCCCTTTCTTTTTAAGGTGCGTATCCCCTCTTCTTTGCTTCTTTCCTTTTGCTATCTACATATTTTTGCTTACTTTCCTTTTTTGAAATGCCCATGTCCCTTCTTAATGGTAGGTTATTCTGATTTTGAAAGTATTTCTCCTTCTATTACTTTTTTCTTTGCTCGCTTGGGGGGACTTCTAGAACTTTCCAGTGAATGGTATCCACAATCCGGTGACTTTACGGTAGGGGGGTGTGGCCTAGATTTAGTTTTGAGAGACTTGTACCCATTGTTACAGCGGTCGGTTTTTTGGTTCAAATCCACCCGTGAGGTTTTTAGGGGGGAAGAAATGGGTTCTGTTGTAAGGTCCACCAGTTCTGAGGGGGGCTCGTCCTCAGGTGCGGCCGCGGACGGTGCCATGATGGACACAGCCACCTCCGTGCCTCCTCCCTCGTCAATACCCTCTACTTCTTTTGTCGTCCCCCGTTCCTTCCATGCCCTCAAGGAGAAATGTCATTTGGGCGTGGACGTTTTTAGTAAATTTAGGGATAGGTTTCAATTCCCCGTAGAAACTAGGGTTCGTCTACCCAGGAAGGGGGAAAGAGCTTATACCTTTGCCCATGGGGAGGTTTGCTTCTATGAGGCGGCCTTCCTGTGTGGCTTGAGATTTCCCGTCCACCCATTTATTATGGAGCTACTAGACCACCTTCAGATTGCTCTTGGGCAACTCATGCCCAATTCCTGGAGAATCGTCATAAGCTGAATGGTGATCTGGACGATCATAGCAGATGGAGAAATGATAACCGTGAACGAGCTTACCCATCTCTATCGTTTGAAAGAGTCTAGGGAGTTTAGGTATTATGAACTTGTTCCTTGGGATAGGAGATCCCGTCTAATAGTTGACCTCCCTTCGTCCTTCCTTTACTGGAAGTCGAGATACTTCTTCGTGTCTGGAGACGGTTGGGAGACTTTGTCAGACGATTTTTGGGGGAATGTTCCCAGGTTGCTGCGACGGTGGGAGACCCCTCGTCTTGGTGCGTTCGTCTTTTATGCTCACCTTCTTCCCTCCTCATGGATGTTTTCTTTGTTCGTCCTTACAGCTTTGAATGTTCTCTTTCTTGTGCAGTGAAAACACGTCCTGATCTGAAGAGCCAATTTAGGGAGAGAGTTCAGGGGGCCATCAGATACGCGAAGACGATCGACGACTTTGACGAGCTCGTTGATCCTTGTACTTTATCCCGTCACTGCTTGGGGCCTGAGCCTTCGATCTACGTCCTTCAAGAGATTGATCGAGAGCAACGAAAACGTAAGTGATTCTGCTGCACAGGATCGTCCTTTTTTTCCTTATTATTCTAACTCTTTCTCATTCGTTGTTGTAGAAATGACGAGTAAATTTAACAAGGATATGTACGCGAAGATCAAAGGGAAGAAGAACGAACCCCTTTTGAGTATCGGACAGAAGACTTTGAAGATTACTGATAGAGAGAGAGATAAGGCAAAAGAAAGAGAGAGATAGAGACGACGGAGAGGGGATCGTCTACCCCTACCCTAGACGAGGCAAGGACAGCTTCTCCGGCCATTTCCCTTGAGGAGGTCCCTGCCCCCAAGAGGCAAAAGACAAGCAAGAAGGGGAAGGAGAAGGTTGGCTCCTCTGTTTGGGAGGATGCTGACACCGCTGTTGCTCGGGCGAACGAGTTCTTTACTCCCGAGGAGAAAAGGGAGATTTCACTCGTGCCCTCCCATCAGATGGTGAACCAGCATGTACATAAGCTCGTACAGGTATCTCTTGGGCTGTTCCTCGTCATTCTCCAACATACATGCATACATATATACACATATATGTCTTAAGTTTTTATCCACAGGTACTGGGGGAGACCATGCACCTTACTTCCCAATTTTTGGCAAGCGAGGAGAAGGCCGTCATGGCTGCTTCGAAGGTGGAGGTTTTGGAGGCCGAGGCTTCAGGTCTGCGAAAAGATTTGATCGCTGCGATGGACACCCACAATACCTCCATAAAGCAGGTCAAAGCCTTGACCGAGCAGCTGGAGGCTGAAAAGTCTCAAGTAAAGCAGAAGGACGAGCTTCTTGCTGCTACGGGGCAAAAAATGAAAGCGGCTGTGGCTAAGGCCGTCCCTGCCTTCCAAATGACCGACGAATATAACACCATCCTCTTCCAGTGGTACTTTAAAGGTTTCGAGTTGCTGAGGAGATACATGGTGAAGCACGGGCAAGGGGTCAATCTGGACGATCTAGATTTTGAAGCAGTTGATAAAGAAATAGAGGCAGACGAGGCTGCTTCGGCTGCTCAAGGCTCAATGGCTTCAGGCGAGGACCCTCCGGCTGTGGACGAAGGTGGAGATGATGTTCCAGCACCATAATTTGTTTTTATGTAATGTGTTTTTTTTTTTTATGTGCCCCGTGTGTCTTGGGCTGTCATGGTCAAAACATTTATTTTGGTCCCCGTATGTTTTGGAGTTTTTCTTTCCTCTCTTTTGAACAATCTGCCTCTTCTGGCGTATATATATATCTATGTTATTTTTGTGGCTTTCTCTCATAACTGTTGTGAAAAGAATTTTTTCTTTATACTTAGAAAAATTTTGACTTGGAATTATCTCATCGTCTCTTGAAAAATTTCCTTCGTCCTTCTGTGGACTTAGAAACTCCAACATTTCCTTTTATTACTAGGGCGATGTGTGCCCTTTGGATAAATTTCATCGTCTTTTTAGATCTAAACAACGTTTTATTCCTGGTGTGGGTTTCATTGTTTTTTCGATCTGGATGATGTGTATTTTTCTTTGAGGAATTTTATTCCTTTTGCGAGCTGGATGATGCGAGCATCCCTGCTGAGTTCGTCTTTTTGATCTGGACAATGTGAATCCTATTGAAGGATACCATCGTCTTTTTGATCTGGACGAATGATTGTTTAGTTTCGTAAAAGGTAATCAGAATACGATGAATTCTTTGAACGAGATGATTGAAATGCTGGATGATTACTGATAGAATCCTGAATAACTACTTATACAAAAATATGTAATTTGCAGAAAACAATGCATGTAAATAACTTGCTTCGATGAAAAATGTGGCACAAAACTATGGTAATTTCTTACAATGGGGCCACGGATCATTTCCTGTGATACCTTTTTAGGTGTTCAATGTTCCACGGACGAGGTAACTTGTTTCCGTTCAGGTCTTCTAGATGGTAGCTCCCTTGTCGCGAATAGTGGACGACTTGGTAAGGCCCTTCCCGGGTTAGGCTCAATTTTCCTTGTGCAGGGTCCTTTGTCGCTGTGGTTACTTTCCGGAGGACGAGGTCACCGATGTTGAATCTTTTCAATTTTACTCTTTGATTGTAGTATCTTGCCATTTTTTGCTAGTACCTGGCCATTCTCTGGGAGTCCTGGTCTCTGACTTCGTCCAGACCATCCAGGTTCATTCTTAACTGGTTTTCGTTGCTTCTTTCGTCAAAGAATTCCCTTCTGGTGCTTGTGAGGCCTACTTCAACCGAGATGACTGCCTCCGTGCCGTATGTTAGGTTGAAGGGGGTTTCTCCTGTCGGTGTTCTCGTCGTCGTCCTGTAAGCCCATAAGACGCCTGGTAGTTCCTCTGGCCATGCTCCCTTTGCCCCCACTAACCGGGACTTGATGGACTTGAGCAAGGTCCGGTTATTTACTTCTGTCTGCCCGTTGGCCTGAGGATGCCCTAGCGAAGAGTATTTGTTCTTGATACCTAGGCCTAAGCAAAATGATCTGAACTTTTGGCTATCGAACTGACGACCGTTGTCAGAGATAATCGTCATCGAGATCCCGAACCCGCAAATAATATTTTTCCAGACAAAATTTTGTACCTGAGCCTCTGTGATTGTTGCAAGAGCTTCTGCCTCGACCCATTTTGTAAAATAATCAATTGCGACCAGCAGGAACTTTACTTGTCTCTTTCCTTGTGGTAGGGGGCCCATGATATCGATCCCCCATTGCGCGAACGGCCAGGGTGAAGAGATAGTCGTCATTCTTTCTCCTAGAACTCGTTGAATATTCCCATATCTCTGGCAGCTGTCACATTTCTTCACAAAATCTGACGCGTCCTGCTGCATCGTTGGCCAGAAGTAGCCTGCTTGCATGATTTTTCTGACGAGAGATCCTGACCCCATGTGGTCTCCACAAATTCCCCCGTGCACCTCCTCGAGGACGTACCTGGCCTCTTCTTCCTCTAGGCACTTCAGGTATGGTTGAGAGAAACCTCTTCTATAAATTTGGTCATTCAGTATGGTAAATCGAGCAGCTCGTTTATGGATTTTCCTAGCCTCTTCAGTGTCTGATGGCAATCGTCCATCCTTGAGGAAAGATAGAATCGGGCTCGTCCATCCTTAAGGGGTGTGTACAGAGAAGTTTTCTAGTTCCTTGATGCTGGAGAGGTTTTGCTCTTCTAGTTTCCATCTGCTGGTCACGTCTGGAACATCTGTTGAGGCGCTCCGTACGACTTCGTCGGCTTCTGCATTCTGTTCGCGTAGGATCTGTACGAACTCGACACGGTTAAAGTTGCTGATTAGTTGGGTCGTCAATTGGAGATACTTTTGCATCCTTGCTTCCTTTGCTTCGAAGTCTCCCCTGGCTTGTCTAATGACGAGTTGCGAATCACTCTTGATCACAACATTTTCAGCTCCCAGTGCCCAAGCCAACCTGAGTCCAGTTAGAAGGGCCTCATATTCTGCTTCGTTATTGGTTACGAGGAATTTCAACTGAACCCCATATTTGAGAACATCTTCCTGGGGGGAAACAATAACGACGCCTGCTCCTCCTCCTTTTTGTGTGGACGAACCATCCATATTAATCGTCTAGATGTCTTCCCGACTTTCTTCCTGTTCGTTGGTGGTGAATTCTGCTATAAAATCTGCTAACACTTGGGCTTTTATGGCTGTACGAGGGCAATATTCGACATTAAACTGGCTGAGCTCAATCGCCCACTGCACCATTCGTCCCGCTGCTTCGGGCTTGTTCATGGCTTTCTTGATGGGTTGGTCTGTCATTACTTTGATTGGATTGGCCTGGAAGTAGGGACGAAGTTTTCTTGAGGCCACTATTAGGGCGAAGGTGATCTTTTCAATTCGTGGATAACGAGCCTTGGCTCCCTGGAAGGCCTGGCTGACGTAATATACAGGGAGTTGTCTCTTATCTTCTTCCCTTATTAGAGCTGCACTTGCAACCGTAGTAGATACTGCTAGGTATAGGAACAGATCTTCACCTTCTTTGGACGGACTTAATAGTGGGGGGTTACTCAAGTATTGCTTCAAATCTTGGAATGCTGCCTCACATTCCTCTGTCCAGGCAAATGCCTTCTTTAGGGTTTTGAAGAAAGGGAGACACTTATCCGTTGCTCTAGAGACAAACCTGTTGAGGGCTGCGACTCGGCCCGTGAGCGATTGCACTTCTTTAATCGTCCTTGGTGAAGACATTTCAAGAATGGCTTTTATTTTTTCCGGGTTTGCTTCAATTCCTCTTCGTGAAACCATGAACCCAAGGAACTTCCCTGATGAGACTCTGAAAGCACATTTGGAGGGATTCAACTTCATGCAGTATCATCTGAGCGTGTTGAATGTTTCCCTGAGGTCGTCTAGGTGATCGTCCTCTTCTTTGCTCTTGACGAGCATATCGACAACGTATACTTCTACATTTCTCCCGATCTGTTCTCTGAACATCTGATTCACTAACCTCTGGTACGTGGCACCTGCATTCTTCAAGCCAAAAGGCATGACTTTGTAGCAATAAAGCCCTTGGCTGATGACAAAGGCAGTTTTTTCTTGATCTTCCTCGGCCATCTGTATCTGGTTGTATCCTGAAAATGCGTCCATGAACGTCAGGAGCTTGTGCCCGGCAATAAAGTCAACTAACTGATCTATTCTGGGCAGGGGGAAGCTATCCTTTGGACAGGCTCGGTTTAGATCGGTGAAATCCACGCACATCCTCCATTTTTCGTTGGCCTTCTTGACCATGACGACGTTGGCCAACCATTCCAGATAATAAACTTCTCGAATGAAGTTGGTAGCGAGTAACTTGTTCACTTCGTCCGTCACTGCCTTATTTCTTTTGGGAGTAAAAACCCTCCACTTCTGCTAGACGGGCTTCTTTTTTGGGTCTACATTCAGGCGGTGCTCGATGATATCTGCATGAATTCCCGGCATATCTTCATGGCTCCATGCGAATACATCGAGATTGTTTTTCAAGAAGTGAATGATTAATTCCTTCGTTTTTGGGCTTAGATTCATCCCTATTTGAGCCGTCTTCGATGGATCTTCTTCGACCAATTTCACTGTTTCTAACTTCTCCATGATCTTAGGGGACTTATCCTCGATCACCCACGTATGATTTTCTCTGGACACCAGGACCGCCTGATAACACTCCCTTGCCAGGACTTGATCCCCTCTTATTTCTCCAACTCCCTGTTCTGTCAGAAACTTTACCTTCAGGCAATATGTGGAAGTAGCAGCTTTCCACTGGTTAAGCGTAGGTCGTCCAATGATCACATTGTAAGACGAAGGGGAATCCACGACCGAAAAATTATGCCTGTTAGTTACCTGGAAGGGATACGAACCGGCGGTTACAGTCAACGTCACAATACCCCGGGAGTACACTTTATCCCCGCTGAAGCTGACGAGAGGTGATTCGAAGGGTCGAAGTCTGTTTGGGTCTATCTTCAGTTGCTAAAAGGCAGATAGATAAATGATATCTGCTGAACTCCCATTGTCTACCAAGACTCTCCTTGTGTTGAAACCTTTGATCATGATCGTGATAACCAGTGGGTCGTCATGAGGCTGCTTGATCCCCCTGGCATCTTCCTCCGAGAAATACATCTCCTGATTCGTCCGTCACTGCTTGAAGGGAGGTGAGCTGTGAACGCTATTTACCTGCCTTTGATACGATTTTCTGAAGGACCTGGACGACCCTCCTATGGACGGTCCCCCCACAATGGTCTTTATTTCTCCCCTTGCATTCTGTGGATGAGGTGGTTAGCCTTCGCTTCTTCGGATATCCCCTTGCTGTTCTTTCTTACCATATCTGCTGGCTTCCCTCCCTTTTCACATATTTTTGAAGTTTCCCTTTCTGTATAAGTTCTTCTATCTGCTCTTTCAGATCTTGACAATCTTTCGTGTAGTGCCCGTGATCTTTGTGAAAACGGCAATACTTTCTCTTGTTGCGTACACTAGGTGGCGATTGGAGTGGCCTCGGCCATCTAAGGCTCTGCTCGTCCCTTATTTCAGCCAAAATCTGATCAACTGGCATTATCAGAGGTGTGAACTTCATTTGTCGAGAGTTTTTATCGTCCCTTCGCCTATTCCCGTCGTCATTACGTCGGTCTGTCCGATCCCTTTTCTGCCCCCTTCTGTCGTCTTCTTTCTCTTTCTCTTTCTCTTTCTTCTTCTCCCTTGTTTTTTCTATCCCGTCTATGGCTGCTAGCGCATCCTCGGCGTTCATGTACTTCTATGCTTTTAGTAGCACTTCTACCATTGATTTGGGAGGGTTTTTTGCCAGAGAAGCCACGAAGTCTCTGGATTTTAACCCGGCTTTGAAGGTCGTGAGTTGCACCTTATCGTCAGATTCGTCCACTTCTACCATTCCTCGTGTAAAGCGCGTCACATAGGACCTTAAAGTTTCTTTTTCCCCTTGCTTGATTGTGAGCAAGTGATTAGCTGTCCTTTTTGGTCGCTGTCCACCAACGAAGTGACGAATAAAAGAATTGCTTAGTTGCTTGAAGTTGTCAATGGTCGACGTAGGCAGTTTGGCGAACCACTCCCGGGCTGCCCCTTTAAGGGTAGTGGGGAATGATCGACATAGGATTTCATCAGGGGGTTGTTGAAGACCCAAAGTTGTCTTGAAGGTATTAAGATGATCCAACAGATCCTTCAGCCCGTCAAAGGGTTCGAGTTGGGGCAGGCGGAACTTGAGGGCACTGGGCACTCATGGACAGCGGCAGTGAAGGGCGAGTCAGACTGCCTGACGATCCTGTCTACTCCTAGATCCGTCTTTCCCCTAATTGCGTTTCGTAACTCGTCCATCTCTTTCCTCATCTCCCTGAGGAAACTTGAGTTTGGTTCGTCAGGAGTGCTGGCGCGTCTCCTATGACTGTCTTCGTCTTCATCCCTGTTGACCTCCGTGTGGCTATCTCTCTGTTACAACCGCTGTCTCATTTCTTGATTTTGCTTGGTGAGTTCTTCCACCGTGGCTGCAAGTGCTTGGATTTGCTGGGCCAATGCAGCAGGATCTGGATTAGAGCTGGACTCCATCTTGTTATAATAGAACAACGTCCCTGAACTGATCGTTCAAAGATGTTTCCCCACAGACGGCGCCAAACTGATGATGCTGAGATCGTCAGTCAAGATGTTCTTCTAGATAATGATCGTCATCCGTTGGTATCAGCCCTGGGATACAACAAAAGGGAAAGAGTCACCGGTGGGGTGCTACCCACAACGCCTCCGATGATTAAGTTAGAGAAGCTAAGCAAGCAGTGTAAAGTAGAGAAAACTAAAAGGAGGATAGAATGGTGTAATTTTTTTTGCCCCTTCTGGATCTTGTTTAAGGGTATATATAGGCTATTTCAGTGTCCTTCTAGCCGTTGGCTCCGTCATTATGGGAGCATTATTGATGGGGTTCGTAACGCTTGTGCCAGGTGTTAAGTTGACCGGCGTACCTTCAACGACATTGGTGTTTATTGCAGCTATTCGTAACGGCCGTCCTTGGTTGGGTTGATCAGGCGGCCTCCTTCGTACTATGACGGTAATGAGATCGTCCTTATTCATCGTCCTTATAGGATGGACGATCTTACTAATTTATTGGACCCATCACCATATTCTTGAATTCTCGATCAAAATACCCACAAGAATCTAGAATTTCAACCAAGAAGGAATGGATGGTTGGAACTAATAACTTCCACCCCAATTTTTGAAGAATATTTTTTCCATAGCAATAATCTGTTGTTGACTGTAATTACCACCGACCCCATTCTCCATTAAGGTAAGAGCAGAAGGAAACTGTCTCTCCTCAAACTTAGAGGCAATGACTAATGCAACAATAGCCACCATTTTCAAGTCATGTTTAGACAACACAAGCTCAACGGAGAGGAGACGATCTAAAATATTGACGGCGAGAAACAGAGTCGGTTGCGTAAGACGTAGAGAAAAATGGAGGGACGTCAACCAATCAACCATAGAGTCTCTTAGGTACTCAGTAACATGAGGTTGGAAACTCAAGAAGTTAGTGTTGAGTTGATTCTGCTTCTCGATGTGTTTGTAAAAAGCGTACATATTTTGACGTTGTTCTTGTTCTAGTGCTACGTTATTGTCGGTATGATGTTGCACCTTCTTCTTCTTGAAACAGCCCAGGAGATCAGCAAAAATAGTCATGGGTTGTAGTTGTTGAAGTTGAAACACACAGATCAGAGTGGGTTTCGAAGGAAGAAGAAGCGTAAATCTGCTCTGTAATCTCAAGCAGATTTAAAAAAAAAAAAAAAAGTGTAAAATTTATTCAATGCAACGTAAACTTATAAATACCCAACAATTGTTTCCTTTGGTATTCGAAATTCCTAATGAAACTCGTTCACCGACTCAACTTTCAACAATCCAAGAAAGAGATGACGTCGTTCTTTATTATTTAACGTAGGCTGTGTTTGTTTTGGCTTCAAATGGTTTCCGGAAATCATTTTCCGTAAAATAGGCTGTTTAGGTGCACAAGGAAAATTGGGTCAAATGGAAAATCATTTCCGTTGACCGTAAATAAGCCTTCTGATTACGGAAAACCAATTCCGTTTCTATTTTACCTTCAATTCACTTCCGGAAAAGAGAGAAAGAGAGAGAGAAAGAAAGACCAGACGCACAACAGGGAGAAAGAGAGAGAGAAAGGACTCAGACGCGCACCCAGACCGCCGTCGTCGTCCCCTCCACGCGACGGTGAGAGAGACCGATCGCACCCAAACCGATCGTACCCCACCGAAGACCGATCCACCCAGACCGATCGCTCTTCGACATCGCCTGCGAACCCCAAGCTCTAGTCCGATGATCGCACGCACCAGATCGCACCGGTCTCGTCGATCGCAGTACCGCGCCGATCACACCGCGCCGCTCGATCTAGCCGCTAGATCTCGCCTCCACTCGATCTCATCGTTTCCCATGACCGATCTCATCACCCATGACCGATCTCTCCCTTTCCATCCATTTTTGATCACTCTCTCGTCCTCGCTCTCTCAGTTTGACCGAATGTGGATTTGATCGAATGGAGTTGTTGTGATTTTTGTTTTTTGAAGTTTATACGTTGAAATTTCTATTATAAAATTTGTTTGGGAACTGAGAAAATGGGTAAGAAAATGTGAGAAAGTGTAGGAAAATAGCATTTTCAGTATGCAACCAAACACATGAAAATATTTTCTAGAAAATTTTTCATAATGCAGCCAAACACTCAGAAAATATTTGGGGGGGGGGGGGGGGGGGGGTTGGTTTATTAGTCTAATGCCAGTAACGCACTCTATCTATCTATTTCATGGACTAAATTATTTCATCTATGACTGTATGATTAATGGCACAAATCACGTTTATGAATGCACTATCATCTCCCTTTTTTTTTCCCTTCTCCTTTTACATTTCCTTTTTTTCATTTATCATATGAAAACATTTGTAAGATGCCATTACAATTTGAATATGCCATGCATGGATGCTATGTTGGTCATTTGATTCTGGCTACCACATCATTTGTAAGTGGATAGGGAAAATAATTTTTGAAAATCTAACGCATGTACTCAAGAAAAGTGCTTTTGGACTATAAATTCCACAAGAATGTACCTGGGGTTGGAGAGAAATTCTTAAATTGAGGGGTGAAGTAAGAAATTTTAGTAAGTTTAAGGTGGGGGGATCGGAAAACTATATTTCTTTAGGATGACCTTTGGTGCCCTGCTAGGGTTTTGGTTCAAAGATATGGTTTTCATGTCATATATGATGCTACAAGTAACTTTGTAGCTGAAGTGGATTTTGTGTTGAAAGATAAGACGTGGAATTGGAAGCCTACTAAATTTATGCTCTTGTAACTATTCAAGGTCAATTATTCTTTGTTAAGCTTAAGGAAGAAGATAAAAGTCATTTGGCAAATTACTATATCTGGAAAGTTCTCTTATGCTACAACATATGCTACAACTATTCTTTGGTGGCAACTACTTTGGTTGCATCTAACTATCCCAAAGCATTGTTTATTAGTTGGCTAGCAGTAAACAAGAAGTTGTCCATATGAGATAGAATGTCTAGTTTCAAATGCTCAGTTTATGTGGAAAGATTTGATTGCTTGGGCCTTGGGGGCTAGAGAGTTAAAATGGAAGGGTTTGAGAGTCATAGCCTATAAACTTGCTTGGTGGGCAACTATCTACCACAATTGGCTGCAAAGGAATGTCATAGTTCATGAAGATAAAGTTTGGACTGAAGAGCAACTCAAGGGAAGTATCATTAAGGATGTCAAAGCTAGGTTGGGGTTTCAAACAAAGTTCAAAAGGTCAATTTTAAATGCTTCCGTTCGTTGTAATTGGAGGGACTGATCCAAGTAGCATTCTGATCTGAGCATGGTGAGCGTCTCCAAAGTGCTCTTTGCTACCTGTTTTGGCTTTGTAGATAGGTTTGTAATTTGTTTGCTGTAGCTGGGAGGTTCCTTGTGCTGGTACCTTCCCTTCTCAGGTTTTTTCTTTTTGGGGTTTTCCCTACGTACTTCTTTTGTTTCAATGAATCTGTAAGCTGATATACCATAAACAAACTAACCCTTCATTGATGCTTTAGATTAAAGAATTTTTGTCTCCCTTCTTTTAAATCTCAACACATGACATGAGGTGTAAGAGTACTATAATATATGAAAGAATATACTTTTCCTAAGGATTCTGACAAAGTGTCATACAGAATGCAGTCCACACTTTAGAGCATCCACAGCAGTGGATCTATAATTTTAGCTATTTAGCAACACTAAAAGTTACTTTATCTATTTTAGCTACACACATACTACAGCAGTGGATCTATTTTAGCTTTTAACACAATAAAATAATATAAACATCACAATAAAATAATATATTCTCTACACTAAAATAATATACCCTCTACAATAAAATAATATATCCTACTCCAAAAAATAAAATTCACAGCACCACCCATAACTTCCTCTGCCATTGGCCACAGCCACAACCACCACCACCACCATTACCGGCCACAACCACCAGGCAACCACAACACAACATAGAAAAAAAAACAAAACCACAACCACCACCACCATTACCGGCCACAACCACCAGGCAACCACAACACAACATAGAAATAAAAAAAAACAAACAAACAAAAACAAAAACCAAAACCACAACCACGGCGGCTAGGAAGGCGTGGGGTGAGGCGATCGGCGGCTGGGAAGGCATAGGGTGAGATGATCGGCGGCTGGGACGGCATGGCTGAGGCGATCGGCGGTTGGGAAGGCGTGGGGTGAGCGATCGGCGGCTGGGACGGCGTGGCTGAGGCGATCGGCGGCGTGAGATGAGATGAGATGAGATGAGGCGATCGACAGCGTGAGGCGATCGGCGGCGTGAGGCAATCGGCGGCGTGAGGCGATCGGAGAGAGTGACTGAGAGAGAGAGATGAGAGAGTGACTGAGAGACTGAGAGAGAGATGAGAGAGTGACTGAGAGAGATGAGATATGAGAGAGAATTTTTATTATTTTATTTAACCGGCCGAATAAAAAAAAATATTTTATTTTTTGCTTCAGCTACAGTGCACATCTATTTTTAGATGTGCACTGTAGCAATTCATCTATAAATTTTAACTTTACCACCACTGCTGCATGAGGTTTTTTGTGTTTGTGGAGCTAAATTTTAGCATTATAGCAATTTAGCTCCACTGCTGTGGGTGCTCTTAGTATCAATAACTCTAGCCCCCGTGCATATGGGGCATGGTGTCTGCCCCCACATTATTCAGTATAGTTTAATCTCTCTAATTTCTCAGCTCGTAATCGTAAGGCAGTACTCAAATGAATGGATAGCAAAGTCAAAGACGATAAGGTAAATAAACAAATACGAAATGGGACACAATAATAAATATTTACAAAATGAAAACATTGTGCATATATTAGAGAACTGAAATATCTTGTACAACTAAAAAACGAAATCAACAAGACAATTTTTTTTTAACTTTTTTTAGGGGTTTTTTTTTTTAAATACTAAATTCATTCATACAGTACAACATACAAAGGGCTGCAGGGTTAAGACTAACAGTTAAAACGATAGGATCATAGTCACTTTTTGCCATTTTTGCTAACTAGTGAAGATATGGGGCTTGGTACTGGTAGCCATTTCCAAAGTAGTTGCCATGACTAGGAGATAGGGTGTAAGTAGCAGAACCCATAAGGGGTGGGCAATGGTTGTCAGCAGGTCCAGGGTAAACATAGGGTCTATCATACACGTACTGAGGATACCTATCAGCGACTCGGGGGTAGAAAGTCTTGTCAGTAGCAACGTTAGTGACACGAGGCCCAAATCCTACACTGTTAGCACGGGGTCTCTTTGGTTGAGGCTTTGCAGCTTCAGTTGCCCTCTTCTTATCTGCCTTAGCCTTTTCTAGCTGGAAGACGCGTTTTTGAAGTGGGTCCACCGGATATTGCTCCTCAAGTTTATGCTCTTCAATGCACCTGAGCACAGCCTTTAGGGCACTCAGCTCTCGGTCGTTAACCTCATTCTGAAACAAGAGCAAATTTGTTAGGCATGTAAAAACGCAACCATGCAGGAAAACTCAGAGATTGGCAAACCCCATTGCACATCAGCAACAGCCCACATTTTAATGAGATTGTCCATCAGGATGATACTGTGGATTGTGGATCCCTAACAACAACAAAAAAATGCAACAAACACGCACAGACAGGCACTAAAAGAGAGCACTGTTCAGGCATCTAATCAAACAGCCAAATGTTGAACCATGGACAAATGGTAAATCAGTTTGAGAAACACTTGGCAGCCCAGGGGAAAGAAATCCTGGTATTAGCTAAAGCATAACCCAGACGGAATGTGATGTGCCTGACCAAAGAAGTTGCTGACACGGAAAGCAGTATGGTTTACTCTCAATTTTGAAAAAGTCATGCCTAATCAAAGAAGTTGCTGACACAGAAAGAAAGAAAGTTTACCCTCAATGTTGGAACTGAAGCCCTCATTCCCATTGGCAATTTTAAGAGTGATGCTAAGCCAGTTTACCCTCAATTAATGAAGTAAAATCAAGTTGTGAAAACATACAAAAATAAAATAACTAAACTTGTCACAAATTTTAAAACCCATACAGGGAGTTGGTCACTAATTCACCACCAAATCAGCCAGATAGAGCCTGAAATCAAAAATGCTATTGAAGTTAAAAAGCAGCACACAATCAGATTCAATAGGTGGTGATGGGGATCCAAAATATGTTGGGTGCTTGTCTTTGAGTAGTAAGGAAGCCAGAATAAGATTTGATGTTTAAGAACACATCTAGCAATCAACTGATCCAACCACTTGAGTCACATGAAAGTATTGTAAAGCCAATCCAACCAGCAAGACCAGTCTGGTTCAGATAGCACCTCAAACATGCTTAAATGTGGTAGTGCATCAGTGTGTCTCTCATAAATCTTGAACAATTTTATACCATACAACTATTTCTACCCAATTATAATATAATGCATAAGTCAGCTATACATCTTTTATTCAGTTTAATAACCGTTCTGCAGGAGCTAGCACCAGAATCCATATCAGTGAGTCAGCTCACTAGTTAGAATTATAAAAACGGAAGTTTCAGAATAAATTTGTTTAGTATAGTGTAGAGTGACGAAAATACCTGGGCCGTAGGAGATGTGTTTCCAGCTTTTACAGGTGAAGATGCTTTTCTAGCCTCCTTTAAGTAGGATTTCAGTAAAGGCACAGGAGAGAACTGCTCAGTCAGTTCAAATGCAAAAGCCAAGTTAACAGCATCAATTTGCCTTCCACTAATTACCAAAACCTCAATTACACCTGTAGAACCCCGGAAAAACACAATTAACAATAAAAATTAAAAAACTGATACAAAATTGGTTGACAAAGTAAAAGCAATTAACCCTATCAACCTATATGTTGGAAGTTGTATCATGGAAGAATGAGCATATTAATGATACAACTTCCAATTAGTTCAAAATCGAAAAAGAAAAAATCATTCAGAACATGATGCTATTTAAGACATGGTGGTGGTCCCAAAAAAATTCACATATTTGGACATTTTGACTGTATAAGATGATATGACATTAATGAAAGAAAATGCCAAAGGTTCTAAGTCCTGGACCTTAAATAACTAGTTACTTTATTGTTTTTATTGTATCAGAACAATGTTTGAGAAACAACAGAGTACAGATTGGTACATGGAAACACACACACAAAAAGCATAGGCTAATAAGCATTAGGAAACCAAATGATTTTTAGTTCTTTGGGCAGTTAAGGAGACTAGATTTAAGGTCAGTAAATTTCATTTAATAAAGTCATATTTGTCAGGCTTAAGAAAAGGGTTTCATCCAGAATAAAAATTTGCATAAAAAGAAAGACTTGGCATTTTCCCTGACAACACAGAGGAAAAACGCTATGGGCAAAAGGAGAGTTTTTTTTTTTTTTTTTTTTGGTTTATTGTGTTTATTGCAGACTCACAGGTGAGCTATAGATCTCAGCATATTTAATTAAATAAAGTCAAAAATCTGCTAGACGTCATAGAACAACTTTTCATCCAAGGATAAGTAAATGAGACAAACCTGGCATTTTTGCAGCCAATCCAAGGGAACGACACAGGTCAGCTGTTTGGCGACGTCGTGAAACCATTGGTATTAGCCTAGACAATTCTTCCTCATTAAAATCAGAGGCAACACCAAAAGTAGCCAGAAGTTGCAAAAACGCATGAGCCTCTAATGAGTTCCCATTGCTAGCATCCATGTCAAGAACATCCAACTTAGGTTTCCATTCTTCAGCAATTGCCTTTGCCTGCTTCTTAATATCTTCTGAAATGAAATCAGGAACAGAAACTAGATTTGGGCTTGTTAGCAGAACACTTAGACATTCCATCAACATGATGCATGTACGACGGAGACCCAATAAGTTAGAATCCTTCTTTCCATCCAGATTCGGCACTTCCAAGTGATAAAACCCTTCCAGAGAGTCCAAAACCAAAAGAGCAGGGTTAACAGCAGCCTTTAGTGCTAGTGGAATTTCCTCCCTTATGGCAGCAAGATTCTTACGGTTGTCCGATATAAAGGTGTGAAGCCCTTTTGAGTCCATATCTTCACAAAGTGTAACCAGCTGAGGATAAGACTTCACCTCTGCCTCTCCACTTTCAGAAGAAACTTTTATGTCTTCTAAGTTACTTTCAGCGGCCATGGCATCTGGCGGTTTCTCTTCCATGCTAGGTGCCCCACCTTGGCCCTCATCAGTGACAACAGCAGACTCCTCGGATGATACTTTCCGTTGCTTCTCTCGGGCATTAGCAATGGCAAATATAGCAGCATCTCTCTTCTCTTGAAGCCTCTCCAGTGAAGCTTGTTCCTTGGCCACAACTGCTGCTTCCCGCTTCTCCAACAATTCTCGGGCTTCAAGTGTTTTGCTCTCATACTCCTTTTCCTGGTCTTCTAACTCATGAAAACGCCTTTTCAGGGATTTCTCAAGCCCATGGAAATGTTCTTCAAGTTCTTTCCATTTCAGGTTAAGGGTAATGGCCCGGCGACTTTCAAGTTCAGCAAATGCTTTCTGGAGCTGTTGTATCTTTGTGGTTGTAGAGTCAATAAGTGTAGCAACCGAATCTTCCATGGCAGTGGATCTGGAAGTAAGCAGTTAACTAAAAATAAAGGGAGACACAAAGGAATAGTGTCAAATTACATTCAATCGAATAGATGCAGAAACCTTAAAGCAAAGAAAATCCCCTATCAGAAAGTCTGAGCCATAGAAGTTACTAGCATCCAGATTAAATTGATCAAACGGCTACATAAATGGACATAGATGACTATCGGTAACTTGAAAATTATAAGAAGATCAAAATTTAAAGACAAATACTATAAGTCAGCATGTATTTAAAGTAGAGCAGCCTCTTGGAAGTAGAAAGTTCAGGAGCCTTCTGGGTCTAGATAGATGGCCAACTGTCAATCTGATCTCATACGAGATCAGTGCAGTTACATGCTAATGGTTGAAAAATTACAGCAACAGAATGTATAGAGCCTAAGATTAAATTAAACATAAAGGGACATAATTGTCTGATCAATTCTTATTAAGATTGATGAGAGGGCCATACTACCTCTACACATTCATTTATAAACAAGAATGTGGTCTGAGGGGTGCTCAAGGGTGTACATGGACCAGATGAAATATTTGCATGGTTGAAGTAATTGTGAAATCTCTTGTACATGTGAATTACTCAACATACCTGATTTATTGACTAAAACAATGAAGGAAGATAACAGTGAAATTTGGTAGATCAATACCTTGAGAAAGAAATGAAGCTTTAAAAAGATGCACCTAGGCCAGCTGGCCAATAAGCTAATACCAAAAAAAGGCTAAGCAACATCTAAATTCAAGGCCCACCTCAGACCAATCACACAATAATTTCATCTGAATGCGACATGAAGCTTCTTGTGGATGGTAAAAAATACAGTCAATTCATTCCATAAAATTTCTAACAGATTGCTAACCCCCCACAAAAAACTGCTAACAGATTTGAACAAGGGCACATCAAGTTGTATATCTAGTGAAACCACTACACTAGAGCTCACTAACCATGTAGATATCAAGTGCTAGATCTCCCAAAATAGCTAGAAACTCGTTTGGTGGATGGTTATTAACTATCAAGTACTCAGTAACACATGAGGCTAACCCTAAGTAAAAAAAAAAAAAAAGAATGGAAATCAGAATATTGATCTAGGAAAGCAATTTCATACGCTTACCCCAACAAAAAGATCAAATGAAAAAGGACACCTGCTCCCTCCCCCACCCCCCCAACCCCTCTTTCCAAACTCGAACCCGCGACAGTGGAGGGCACACCAAGGCCTAACTTGTGAGCAAGACCATCATATTCTCCCAAAATTCTTCTTTCTCAGAAAATGGAAAGAAATGTAGGTGAAAAATGGTGGTGGGTGTAATAGTAACCTAAAAGGATGAAGAGAGAGAAAGTGAATCTAAGTAGCAGCAAGCACAATTGCTGATCTTGGGTTCCTTCTCTTCTCTTCTCTACTAGTATTAAGGAATTATACATATAACGTGACAAAAAATTTACATAATTCAATGAACTCATCCAATCACACAAAAAACACACTCAAAAAGTAGTAATTGAAGTAACAAAAAAAAACAAAAAAAAGCTGAATTGAAAAAACTTAGAGACCCTTTACAAATTAGCTTAATCCTGAACCCGATCCACACCCAAATCCATAGAAAACAGAAAAAAGACAAAAACTTAGAAGAAACCCTAATACAGAAATGGATCCATGAAATGAAAAGTTTGGTAAGGTGATGATGTGGAGGGAAGAGTATAGTTATACCTGCGAGAGTGAGAGTGAGAGTGAGAGAGTCAGATCATGGAGGTGGAAGATTGAAGAAACACACGGTGGTGGTGGTGCTCCGCCGCCGTCGAAGATTTTAAGGATAATTTGAGCAGATGGCCCCAAACTAGAAACTGACGGCAGCTACGAAAATCGAAAGGGTTTCAAACTACTGTCTTTGGCCTTTTTATATAAAAAGTAACACCACCCATCTACATCTACTACTAACTACTGTACTAAAATACTACTTTAGTAACAACTAAACAAACACACACGTCACTTATCCAACTTAATAATACGTATCCTGTTATTCCGCTGCTACCTAATCCGGTCGGATTTTATTCTTACTCACATATTTGTCCCTTTGCTTCCTGTTTTTTTTAAATTTTTTTTTTTTTAATTCAATAAACAATTAAGTTACAAATTACAATGTTCTTAACATTTTAAATTTATTTGTTCTTATAACTAAAAGTTGTATTGGAAGTGATTATGATGTCAAAACTTAAAACATTCGTATCGACTCTTGAAAAAAAATTATATCTATTTTAGTATAAGAATTATTTTATTTTATTTTATATACATACTTTTCGAAACATTCTATATTAGATTATCTATTTTACATTTTATTAAAAAAAAAATTCCTCTTTCTTCACACATAACAACCACTATCCACTATTTTTATTCATCCTAGGGATATTTAAAAAAAAAAAACTAAATATAAAATTAATAATGTCAATGTAAAATTACTCAGTTACTACTATAGCAAACTTGAAAATTTATACAATTATACACTCACTTATATGGGTCATTTTTAACCTAAAATGTATAAATTGTATACATTTTTCTATTATACACCCATTGATACAATGAAGTTTTTAAAAGTTGTATAAAAAATAAAATTAAAAACCTGAAAACTTCAAAATATACACTAGCTTGATTTGATGGAGTTTTCGAATCATTGGTCAAAGTCAAATAGTTTGTTTAATTAAAATAAAGTTTTCATAATAAAATATGTAAACATCTAATGGTGAACTTGATACAATATTAATTATTAAGCCTCTTTCTAGTAAGCTAAATAAAAGAAAACTTAATCTTAAAAAAATCAAATAAATTCTTAAATTGCAATTTATATATACATGGAATTAAGGTTGTGTTTGTTTCAACAGAAAATATTTTTTGTAAAATTAAAATATATTCAAGTGTTTGGTTACATTCCTAGCATGGATTGGTGTGGATTTAGGGATCTTAGTTATATTGGTTTCCAATTTACTTGGTGCAACAACTATTTTGATGGTCCTTTATTTTTGGGAACAACTGGATCGGGGTGTTGCCACTATTGATTGGATTTTAAAGTTTCTAAGTCCTAACGATGAGAGTTCACATTTTAGATTTTTCTTCTTCGGATCATAAATCTTTGTGCCTATGCTTTGATGATGAGAAACTATGCTTCTATCATCAAAAACGTCATTTCCATTTTGAGGCAATGTGGATTAAGGATGAGAATTGTGATAGTGTTGTGAAGATAGCTTAGGGTGGACAATTTTCTAGTTTTCTTGTGTAACAGCTTATGATGATGGTTCAATGGTGTGGCGAGCATTTGAAGGAATGGAACCATATTTCGTTTGGTAATGTTAGAGAAACTTTGGCACAAAAATGCAAATTGCTACCACTGCAGGGGTGTAGTTTGGTGGTAGAAGTCCTCATATATCTCCACATGATACTTAGTAGGAGTTAAGTGATTTGAGCAGTAATACTTCAGCAAGCACAACAATAGCCTCATCAAGACCCAAATGGTATACATAATATTAATCTTACTATCACATATAGTAGGGTTGATGAGTCTACACCAAATTTTTTTTTTTTATTATTATTATTAAAAAAAGAGGCAAATTACTAGCCAAAGCCGAAGCTCACTATTTGACAAGCCATAGTATTCAACTATTCATGAGGTGCAAAAATAACATCAAAGTTAATAAAAATACCCCATGTACTACTACTGTTTAGTCAGTAAAATACCAACAACAACGCACACAGTCACATGCATATATACTACAATGATACTAAGCTTATCCAAGTAAGAGTGAAGTTTTCTTCTCAGTTGTGCCTCAAGATGTAAAAGGGCAAATTCAGGATGTGTTGCAATTTAAGGATGGTACTCTTCTAGATAGATACTTAGGATTACCTCTTATCTCTAGTAGATTAAGGTTGAAAGACTGTCAGCCACTTATTGATAAAATTCAAGGCAGAATCAAATCATGGTCATCAAGGAAACTATCTTTTGCTGGCAAGTTACAACTTCTTCAATCTGTTCTATATAGTATTTAATGATTTTGGTCAAGTAACTTTATCCTCCCTAAGAAGGTCATCAAGACTCTAGAGCAGAATTTTAATCATTTCTTGTGGCAAGAGCAAGGTACTGGCAAAGGAAAAACTATAGTAGCATGGGAAAAAGTTTGTTTACCTAAAAGAGAGGGAGGGCTGGGATTGCAAAGAGCTGCTAGTTGGAATAGAGTTGTTATAATGAAACACATTTGAAGTTTGTTTACTAATGTTGGATCTCTTTGGGTGGCTTTTATTCATGCAAATCTTCTCAGAGGTAAGTGTTTTTGGAAGGTAAAATTCCACAAGAATGTACCTAGAGTTGTGGAGCAATTCTTAAATTAAGGGATGAAGCAAGGAAGTTTATTAGGTTTGAGGTGGGGGATGGGAAAACTATATTTCTTTGGCATGACCTTTGGCATCCTGCTGGGGTATTGGTCCAAAGATTTGGTTCTCGGGTCATTTATGATATTGCAAGTAATCTTGAAGCTAAAGTGGATTATGTGCTGAAAGATAAGACATCGATTTGAAGGCTTGCTAGATCTGATGCCCTTGTAACTATTTAGTGTCAACTATTCCTTGTTGAGCTTAAAGATGAGGATAAAGCCCTTTGGCAAGTTACCAAATCTAGGAAGTTTTCTTGTGCTGCAACATATGCTAAGATTAGAGATAAATCTAGTGAAGTTGAGTGGTGGAAGCTGCTTTAGTTCCATTTAACTATCCCAAAGCATTCGTTTATTGGTTGGTTAGTTGTAATCAACAAGCTATCCACGTGAGATAGAATGGCCAAGTAGGGTACTTAGGTGATAGCTTGTGTGTGTGTGTGTGTGTAGAAATTGCCTTGAAAGTAGAGATCATATCTTCTTTGAATGTTCTTTCACTAGATGAATTTGGGATGACATGATGAAGTTGTGTCTAGTTTCAAATGCTCAATTTGTGTGGGAGGACTTGATTGCTTGGGGGGCTAGAGAGTTTAAAGGAAAAGGGCTAAGAGTAATAGCTTGTAAACTTGCTTGGTGGGCAACAGTCTACCATATTTGGCTACAAAGATATTCCATAGTTCATGAAGAAAGAATTTGGATGAAAGAACAACTAAAGAGAAGCATCATTAAGGATGTCAAAGCTAGGTTGGGGTTTAAAACCAAGTTTAAGAAGTCAGTTTTAAATGCTACCATTTGTTGTAATTGGGGGATTGATCCAAGTAGTATTTTAATTTGATCATTGAAATCTTGTGCTGCTTTGTTTTGCCAAAGTGCTAGTTTATGTGCTATTGTGCTAAAGGTATTGGTTCGGATGCCTTATAGATATTTTGCTTAGTTGTTAGTGCAATAGTTAGTGTGTTTTGCTTTGCCATTTGTTTGGGCTTGCTTTGGTTTTATGGTTAGTTTTGTTTTTGGTTGCTATAGCAGGGAGGTTTCCCTTTGCTTGTTTATTATGGGTTTTTCCTTTGTAATTTGTGTTTTGTTTCTATAAATAAAAAGCTAAATTACCCCCAAAAAAGAAGAAGTTAAAATAAGTATTCCATAAATCAGATGCTCCCTAATCCGATTAGATTTTATATTGTTATTGAAGTAATTGCTCTTTTCAGGTTGCATACTATTTTTAAAGGTTTTTTTTTTTTTATATAATAATAATTTCATAGTTAAAGTTGGAGGGTGATTTTTTTCCATTTCTCCATTGAAAACATTAAGAAGTTCTAAACAAAGGCTCTTGAATTTTTAAATTAGATTTATTTTTTATTTTATTTTTAGCAATAGTCATGTATTGGAAGTGATATCAATATCAAATCTTACCTCCCCTAATCTCAATATCTACTTTTTTTTTTTTTCCTTTATAAAGAATCTCACTATCTACTTATTATATATATACACACACACACACACACACATATTTATAAGAAACTAAAACTTAAATATATATATATATATATATATATGAGCTTGATTTGGTGGAGGCTTTGAGTCATTAATCAAAGTCAAGCTATCTTTGCCAAGTGTCTTGTAGTTTAATTGTTAGCACCTCTTAGTATATTCATGACATCTAAGGTCCAAATCCCCCATTTAAAAGCTATTGTAACTATTTGTTTGATTATCATTGAGTGCTCCTAATGAAATATATAAAACATATAATGACATACTTAATGCAATTATTACGCATTTTTTAGTGACCATTAGGACCTTAGATTAAGTTAATAGCCCTTAATATCCAATAAGCAGTGTATATTGAGCTCATTTAAATGTTATGTCTTTAATTGAGGTGCACAAGTGATTGTTTAATGTGTGTGTGTGTGTGTGTCTCTCTCTCTCTCTCTCTCTCTCTCTCTCTCTCTCTCTATATATATATATATATATTATTTTTTTCCTTTATAAAGAATCTCACTATCTACTTATTATATATATAGATATATATATATATACACACACACACACATATTTATAAGAAACTAAAACTTATATATATATATATATATATATGAGCTTGATTTGGTGGAGGCTTTGAGTCATTAATCAATGTCAAGCTATCTTTGCCAAGAGTCTTGTAGTTTAATTGTTAGCACCTCTTAGTATATTCATGACATCTAAGGTCCAAATCTCCCATTTAAAAGCTATTGTAACTATTTGTTTGATTATCATTGAGTGTTCCTAATGAAATATATAAAACATATAATGACATACTTAATGCAATTATTACGCATTTTTTAGTGACCATTAGGACCTTAGATTAAGTTAATAGCAATTATTACGCATTTTTTAGTGACCATTAGGACCTTAGATTAAGTTAATAGCCCTTAATACCCGATAAGCAGTGTATATTGAGCTCATTTAAATGTTATGTCTTTAATTGAGGTGCACAAGTGATTGTTTAATGTGTGTGTGTGTGTCTATATATATTATTTATTTATTTATGTGTGTGTGAGCTCGTGTGTGTGTTATGCTTGATATCTATCTATATATTAATAGGTAAAACTTAGAGAAAGTTCAATTAGAATTTGAAATTATAATCCAATTTTGCGTCATATATTTAAATTTACGTATACTAAGAATCAATTAGAGTTAATAAGTGCAAAATACTAAAAATCTAATATTAATAAATTATAAAATTTTTTTAAAAAAATTCAATCATATATACTCAATAAAAATCAACACATAACAAAGATCACCACATGTTCTATATTATTAAAAATTAGAAAAAAAAAATGATCATAAGTTTTAGGTAAGAATTTTAATGTGACTAATTACGTTTACTTTTTAAAGAAAAAAAGACTAATTATTTATATTTTTACGATAAAAATTGTGTCTAATTTTAAATGTATTTATATGTATGCATATGTTACATGCTATTTCTTTAAAATAATTTAACTAATTATTTATATTTTTATAGTAAAAATTATGTTTAATTTTAAATGAATTCATGCGTTTGCATATGTTACATATTAGTATATTATAATGGTTATAGTTGTAAAGGGTAATTGTACTCTAGTTATGTAATGAATTATAAACCCGACTTAAAATATTAATATTACTATTTTCGTATGCGTTCTAATAAGTATTACTCTTTATTAAAAAAAAAAAAAAAAAATTCTATTTCATTTTCTCCTTTGCTCATTCTATCTATCACAGGACCAAAGAAAGCTCTTAGCTCATTTCATTTTCTTTTTGTACTCTTGACTTGTGTCCAGCTGCTACGTGACAATTCTTTGATTTGATCTGGGCTGAGGCTGGAATTTCTGCAGAGTTGGGCCTAGTTTTTTCTACTGGATAAGCCTGATATGCTGAATGGGCTTACCCCATTGCAAGCTAGTCTTTGCAAAAACGGCTAATCCAAAATTTTAAATAGCCTTTTTTTTTTAGTATACAATAATATTGATTAGAGTACACACAAAAATAGTAATATTAGTGTTTTTAAACTGGATTTATAATATATTACATAATCAGAGTACAATTACAAAATGACCAAACCTTTATAGTTGTAGATTAGGATTATAAACAGTGGATACTAAACACATACAATTAATGTGAGATAAACATTCTTTTTTTTTTTTGCGTAAAGAGTAATACTGATTAGAACACACACGAAAATAGTAATATGAGTGTTTTTAAACTAGGTCTATAATGTACATAACCAAGGTACAACTACATTATACAACTTAAAGTGCTAGCTCATGCACAATCAGTGCACACATCATGCATATAAGAGTAAAAAGTGCACACATCAAGCATGCTTATAAGAGTAAAAAGATGCTCTACAGAATGAACTTCGGCCAAAAGGTTTTTGGTTCCAAATTCCAATTCCCATAGTTTTATTGCTTCAAAGATGCACAAACTGTAAAGCTTATGATTTATGAAACATGTTTCTAGAATGAAGTTGATGAAATGCTATATTTTAATAAATTTTATATTACGTTTTATGCAATAAGTGCTAGCTCATGCACAATCAGTGCACACATCATGCATATAAGAGTAAAAAGTGCACACATCAAGCATGCTTATAAGAGTAAAAAGATGCTCTACAGAATGAACTTCGGCCAAAAGGTTTTTGGTTCCAAATTCCAATTCCCATAGTTTTATTGCTTCAAAGATGCACAAACTGTAAAGCTTATGATTTATGAAACATGTTTCTAGAATGAAGTTGATGAAATGCTATATTTTAATAAATTTTATATTACGTTTTATGCAAAATTCATGAAACTATATTGATATTAATGGCTTGTTTGGAAGTTTAGAGAGGGAGGAGAGTAGAGGGGAGTAGAGGGAAGGGGAGTAGTGGGGAGGAGAGTAGAGGAGAATGATTCACCTCCACCTTATTTGGATGTTTTTAAAATTAGTAAGGGGGAAAGGAGTAACTAGCCCTTCCCCTTGTGTAATTTTGTTAATATAATAAGGGTAAATTAGGTAATTTACTTGGTCAATAGTTTATGTAATATACTCTCCCTCCAAATCTCTCCAATTTTGGGGAATTAAAATTGGGGGGCTAGAGGGAGTCCAAACCCCTTCAAACTCCTCCAAACCACTCCCCCCCATTCTTTAAAAAACTTCCAAACAAGGTAATTGCATTACTCTCCCTCCCTCTACTCTACTCTCCCTCCTTTTTTAAACATCCAAACATGCCATAACTCCGTTTTTAAGCAAGTCATATCCAGGTGCAAATTATTTTGTTTATCATGCATTCCATGCATGCTATTAAATGCTCATGTCATGCATCACTTAGATGCAAGTGGAACTCATACAACTTAACAAATGACCTATGAAGCAGAAGCACGGACACAGTTATGGCCGCATGGGTACGGGCATGTGTACAATTCATCGACACATTAATTTTTGAAAAGTAGGACATGAGTACGGCGGGGATACACACACACACACACACACACACACACACACACATATATATATATATATTAATTATTAAATATATTTATATTTTTTTAATATATTGTTAATCACACACACACACACACATATATATATATATATTAATTATTAAATATATTTATATTTTTTTAATATATTGTTAAGCATTTATTTTTAATATAATGTTAAACATATATCAATTTAAGAGTAATAATAAATAATAAAGTGAATTCATAACTATTAAATAATGCTTAGAAATTAGAATACAAGATTAAAGCTAAAATAAAATAAAAGATAAGCATTCAAAAGTAGGCCAAAGAGAGATATCAAGCAATAGAGAGACAAAAAGAGAGAAAGAGAGGGATCAAGTGACAAAGAACTTATCATTGACCTTTGCCCTTGCCATCTTGGCCTAACTACTAAGAACCACTTTTTGGAATAAGAAATGTTCATAATTTTACAAGAATAACGGACTTGATATTTTTGTAAAACTTGACATCAATATACCACAATTGTATAATACGAATGCCTACACATTCTCATTTTATTTTTGGCACAACTACAAGTGTCTAATTTATATAGGAGTATCATTGTATCTTTATTAGAGTATCCATATTCTCATTTTATTTTTGGTACAACTACAAGTGTCTAATTTATATAGGAGTATCATTGTATCTTTATTAGAGTATCCGTAGCAAATGTTGCAAAAAAAAATGTCATTTTGACACACCAAAAGCCTACTTTATTATTTTACCACATCATTTTACAATATCTTATTTATCAGATGTTCTATTATTCTATTCTATACATTAAAATAATATTTACTATTCATTAAAATAATATATTATCTCCTCCCTCTCATCACCATCAACAACATCAACCACAACAACGGCACATCCACCACTGACGCAACAACAACTACCAACAACCACTGACCGATAGCTACCACCAGCACAAACACAACAAACCACCAAGACCCATCACCATAAACCCAGCAAAACACCAAGACCCACCACCATTCACCACCATTCACATAGAAAAGTACTGAGAACCACCCCAAAAACTTATACCAAACCAACCGAACCACCACCATAGTAGTGCCAAATATCACATGATTCATAACAAACCACCAAACCCACAATCAACCATCACCGAGTATCGCAACAAACCAAAAAACTCTGAATATCAACCAAAACCCATTGATCCAAACCACGATCAACCACTGATCCAAACCACAAAACGCACAAAATCAACCAAAACCCACTAACCCAAACCTCAATCCATCAGACCATTAAACCTAAACCTCAATCCATTAGACCTAAACCTCAATCCTACAACCATCAAACCACCACCACGCAAAGTACCAGCCAAACAAATAGCTAGCTACCATCGATTCTCAAACCAGAACCCAGCAACTCAGCAACCTGAAACTCAAACCCAAAACCCCCTTCTCAGGACCAAACCCATCAACTCAGCAACCCGAAACTCAACTCAGCAACGACACATCCACCACTGCCGCAACAATAGCCACTAACAACCACTGTCGCGACCCACCTCGCCGTGACCTACCACGCCACCATACCCATGACCCACACCGTCACCTGATAGACACCAAAGCCCATGCCAGAATATACCCACATCGGAACTCATCCTTCACTAGAGAGAAGGCGATTAGATAGAGAGGGAGGAGAGAGAGTAGGATCCGGAGAAGTGGAGATGGAGTGACTGAGTGGGATGATAGAGAAAGATGAATAATAAAAAAATAATTAATTACAAATGCCATTTGAGTCTGTATCGTGGCAAAATGCAACAGTATTGTAGCATGTTGCAAAAATTTAGCACATTTGATAAAACATCGTTTTTGTGTTTGGTGTGCCAAATGTGCTAAATATTTGGCATTTAGCACATTTGGCACATCTGTTGTGGATGCTCTTATACAATAAGAATGCCTACTTGATATGACACCATTGTTCTCACTTAACAATAGGAATGTTATTTTCTCCATAAGTCTACATTTTATACACATAGGCTAAAAAATAATTTTCATCTCAATTCTCAATAGAATTCACCTGAATCAAAATTATCATCATTTATTTTGTGAGAGTCCCAAAAAGTATTTCTCATGTCAATATATATATATATATACACATATATGTGTGTGTGTAACAAGTTCTCCAATTTATCAAATTTATATATATAACAAGAATATATTTAATCACATCATATATACTGTAAACATTATATCATCTCAAATTGTTGTTCTTTAGAATAATAATTGAAGAATAAATCATCTTCAAAATATCAATTAAATAATCACATATCACACAAAATAGAATTTACCATAAAATTAGAGAACAGTTAAAAGGTATTACAGGTATTACCTCAATGATGTTTTAAAATCATCTCATAACATGATAAATAATTTACCGTCAATTCATGAATTTTTAGATGGCGGAGTTGAGGTGTGGACCATGTCATTATCTTGAGACGATATACACTATTTACGAGATTTCCAATGTAGTTGACTAAAAACATTGTGCGTGCTGTCCTGAGATACAACAACCCAACCACTTTGAACAAGCCTATATCGCTTGTAAGATAGGAACCTACCAGTTATATCAAAGACTCACGGACAACCTTTTCATTTGACAAACTTTATTACATGAGCTGTGTAAAAACACCTGGCTAAGTGTGAAAGAAATTTTGTTACTAACGGTTTGAGTAAATTTATGCTCATTGAATTGAGCAACTAAAGGGAGAAACTGTCAAATGACAGATTTTAAAATTTAATAAGAAGTTAATAGGCATATATAAGTGAAAAAACATGAACTAATTAATAAGCCAACGTCTAATTAAAAAGACTATTTAATAAAAATATATTATTTTTAAAAAAAAATATTCCAACACTAGGCCTACTTACAAGGGCGGTGGCTCTGTCTAACTTGGAAGGATCTACCTTGTTAGAGATATATATTAGACATATTAGCCCAATGTAATAGGCCCAAGCCCATTCCTGCTTGTACTAGTAGTCTAGGGTTTAATTGCCTATATATACTCATGTTAGGGTTCATTGTAACACAGGTTATTGTACTACACTCCTATACAATAAAGATGTAGTCCTTAAGGGATTCCTCCGTAGATGTAGGCCGTCAAGGCTAAACCACGTAACCTTCGTGTTCTTGATGTTCCTATTCTATGCTTCCTCTTCCGCATCCACTCTAGCATACACAACATGGTATAACACATTGCGTTTGATAATATTGTCCATTTAACATGGTATCAGAGCTAATATTCAACATACTTCATTTTATAATGTCAACAATTGTTAAGAGTTCACAAGCTATGTTTAGGTTTTGAAAGAAACCGATTTGGATTACTTGAGAACACAGACCATTACTATCTTGTACATGAAAATTCTGTTATTCTATGGTTGAAAGAACCTACAGAGAGATAACAGAACACACTGTTTGAATGAGAGTGAGTATGAGAAATACAGTAGCTGCGCTAACAGAAATGACAGCCCATGGAGTACTGAAGTAATCTTCATTCAAGGTTGCCTTCCATTTGTGCCAAGGGACACTGCAGTACGCATTCAATTCTCCAAGAAGGTTAGCAAAATAGAAATTTGCAGTAGAGGTAACAGTCCCAAAGACAAGGTTGTTAATGAGAGTCACTACCATTTGGCTATTTGGTAGCCAATTTTCAATAATTCCACACTGAACAAGTAATTCCACATCGTTGGGAGTGTCAATGAGGCGATCAAGGGCAATGAAATAGTCACTGATGTAATCAACTCTCATGTGACATTGCTCAAAGGCAATAAGGTTTCGAAAAAAAGCCTCTGTTTTATCATGTATTCGAATATTTGAAATTTCCAATATCCCATTTTTGAATTTTATGTTAAATAAGTTTTTAGGTGATCCCACTTTAAACCTGACTCCTGCTTGATGTAGCTGTGTTGCATTAGGTGCACTAACGGTTATAAGTTTCCCTTTGGGTGGGGGTTCCTGTGGTATGTGACAAATTCGTACAAAATGAAGAAAATGTTCTATTTTGGAAGAACATAATTTTGTCCAAAGTTGTTCTATTTCCCCCAAGAATGCCACCTTTTTTAAGACATTATGGGTAAGCCTAATAAGGGAAAGTCTCTCATCTTGTTCAGGAGGCACAGTTATTCTGGCCTTGACAAAAAAATCCTCCANCTTTTTTTTTTTTTTATCCAAACAATACTTACAATACACTGCCCCAACCAAAACCAAAATTTATTTCGTATTCTAACTTTTTTTTTTTCGCTTTTATTTTATTTATTCCACCCGTTTTTATCCCCATTTCTATCTCTTTTTCTAGTTTTCCTTTCTTTATGCTGTCCACGCGTTTTATTTGGCGGGTCTTCCTTTTCACACTTTCAAGTGAGACAGATCTATAATCAAGTCAAATAAAAAGTAGATGCATACCTCCTTCACTCCTTCTCTCTCTCTCTCTCTCTCTCTCTCTCCCCTCTTCTCTTTCTTCTCAGATCTACTGGTATTATCGGGAAACCTTTGCTGGTTGCATTTGCATGTTACCTATTATTGGGTGGGGCAACAGGAATAGCAGATCATCAACTCCATAATTAATGTACGTAGCCTGATCTCTTTGTTCTTTAAACCAATTTTGTGTTTTTGTGTGTGTGTGTTTTGAAGTGTTGTTAATGATTAAAACCTTTGTCGGTGACTTTCCAGTGTATAATGTTCAGTTTCCATGCATTTTGGGCCAAATATTATAGTGTAAGATTATTTTGTTGCTAGTGCTGAAATTGGAATTAGTGACATAATTTAAAATATTACATTTCTTTTTACTTAAATAGTGTGAGGATCAGATTCTCAAAAAAAAAAAAAAAAAAATTGTGTGAGGATTATTTCTTAAGGTACCTAAGTGGTGGGATTCATTGGTACGAGGCATGACTTAAATTTAAAAGTTTCAGGTTTAATCCACCGTATTCATGCGTGCATATTTCATGGAAAATAATCTGAATTAAACTATAGTTACTCCTATATCAGACTTATCAGTTGAGCGGTTGAGGCTGTTCAGCAAATAATCTTACAACGAAATCATTATATTCAAATTGAAGACATACATGGTACCAAACCACTTGACCATAATAATGAGGATAAATTATTCTAGCAACAAAATAATCTTACACTATAATATTTGGCCCAAAATGCATGGAAACTGAACATTATACACTGGAAAGTCACCGACAAAGGTTTTAATCATTAACAACACTTCAAAACACACACACACAAAAACACAAAATTGGTTTAAAGAACAAAGAGATCAGGCTACGTACATTAATTATGGAGTTGATGATCTGCTATTCCTGTTGCCCCACCCAATAATAGGTAACATGCAAATGCAACCAGCAAAGGTTTCCCGATAATACCAGTAGATCTGAGAAGAAAGAGAAGAGGGGAGAGAGAGAGAGAGAGAGAGAGAGAGAAGGAGTGAAGGAGGTATGCATCTACTTTTTATTTGACTTGATTATAGATCTGTCTCACTTGAAAGTGTGAAAAGGAAGACCCGCCAAATAAAACGCGTGGACAGCATAAAGAAAGGAAAACTAGAAAAAGAGATAGAAATGGGGATAAAAACGGGTGGAATAAATAAAATAAAAGCGAAAAAAAAAAAGTTAGAATACGAAATAAATTTTGGTTTTGGTTGGGGCAGTGTATTGTAAGTATTGTTTGGATAAAAAAAAAAAAAAGATCAATTGGTCCAATTATTACTAAAACAAAAATTTTATTAAATTTATTTTCTTTATATATCAATGAAAATACCTATTACTAGTTTATTACATTTAATTATATATATTAAGTTTTCTCAACAAAAAAAAAAAATTATTTATATTAACGACGTTAGAGCCAAGAATTTTTTTTCAGGAAGGCCAAGCTAAATATAGTATGGTTCTTAATTAAATAAATATATATATATATATATATATATATATAACTCAACATCGTTGGGGATTCTGGCATTTTATCCTTATTTTTTTTTTAAATTTGGCAATATGCCCTTGTTTCCAAACTATTTAGGTGCATACCCTTGTTTCGAAACTCGATTGGTTTAAAATCGAGTTATGCCCGATTAAACTTAAAAATAAAAAAAATTGCATGGAACTCGAGTTTATGGAGCTCGAGTTCCAAAACGCCACTATAGGGCGATCACACTTAAAAAAAAAATTGCAGGAAAACGCCACTATAGGGCTTTAAAACGTCATTATAGGGTTTAATAACGCCACTATAGGGCTCCCTGAACCTGGTATGGGGCGATCACACTTATAAAAAAAATTTGCAGGAAAACGCCACTATAGGGCTTTAAAACGTTACTATAGGACTTAAAAATGCCACTATAGGGCTCCCTAAACCTTGTATGGGCGATCACACTAAAAAAAAAAATTTTGCATGGAACTCGATTTTCTACAAATCGAGTATTTAATTGAAACTCGATTTTAAGGTAATTGAATATCAAAACAAGGGTACGCCCCTATATAGTTTGGAAACAGGGACATATTGCCAAATTTTTTACAAAATTAGGGTAAAATGCCAAAATCTCCCAACATTGTTGTGCTCTACATTCTTTCATGGCGCTAAAATTGATTTTGAACTCAATTTTTTGAACTCTTTTTTGATTTACATAGTAAAACTATTGCTAAAAAATTACCCACACTTTAATAACTTAAAATTATAATTTATAATCTAGTTATATATTTTTAAAGAAAATGTAGACAATAAAGTGAATAAACCGTATAACATATATGTACTGTCAAAAAAAAAAAAAAACATAAACAATCTATAAAATAACTAAATCTAAAATAAAATAATTGAAGTTAACAATACAGTAGAAGTTGATTAAAAAGAAAGAAGTAGAAGTTGGGTTTTGCATTGTCTTCTGAATGGTCTCATCAAAGTTATATTTTATCAATTTTCTAAGCCAGTAGTGCAAACCAACTGTAGGCCACTAGCTAAGAACAAGATCGAACTTAGATATTATCACCAGCCAAAATCAAATGCATTCTCAATACTCTCCGCCAGTAGTGCAAAGCAACTGTAAGCCACTAGCTAAGAACTTAGATATTGACCCGGTTTGGATAGCACTATTTTTCACTCAAAGTAAAGTTACGTTTTCAGTTTTTTTTTTTTTTTTAGCAGCCGGATTTATTGACTTTTGGGAGAAAAAAACACTGTGAGTGTACTGTGCGTACACTGTTCATATACTGTTCACGCAATATTTAATATTAAAGGTGGGTCCCATAATACTATTCACACATTTAAAAATTATTTTGCTACAGTGTTTTCAGCAATAATCAGTTTTTAGTAACTTTCAGCAATAATAAGTGCTATCCAAACGGACCCATAGTTATCACCAACCAACTAAAATCAAATGCATTCTCAATACTCACCGCACTGTAGCGTGGAGAGAGAGAGAGAGAGAGAGAGAGAGAGAGAGAGTCATACGAAGGAGCTGAACAGACGACAAGGGCTAGGGGCGGATTTGCACAAAATCGAGGCTGGTTTGAGAAACACAATGACAAAGAATTGAGCCACACTACGAGACTATATCAATTTTGCACAATTTTAGCATGCTTTTAGTTTCAGAGGTGTAAGGAGGATATTTCTTGAGTGAAATACTGAGAATGGTTTTAAATTTTTTTTTCCTTTTTTATTAATTTGGATGAAAAGGTCTTGATTTACATTGAACGTGAAATCTAAACAGATTTGGGTGCATTTTTACATTGAACGTGAAATCTAAACAGTCTCACCGCACTGTAGCGTGGAGAGAGAGAGAGAGAGAGAGAGAGAGAGAGAGAGTCATACGAAGGAGCTGAACAGACGACAAGGGCTAGGGGCGGATTTGCACAAAATCGAGGCTGGTTTGAGAAACACAATGACAAAGAATTGAGCCACACTACGAGACTATATCAATTTTGCACAATTTTAGCATGCTTTTAGTTTCAGAGGTGTAAGGAGGATATTTCTTGAGTGAAATACTGAGAATGGTTTTAAATTTTTTTTTCCTTTTTTATTAATTTGGATGAAAAGGTCTTGATTTACATTGAACGTGAAATCTAAACAGATTTGGGTGCATTTTTACATTGAACGTGAAATCTAAACAGATTTGGGTGCATTTCCTTCGGCAATTCTGGTGGGGTCAGGTTAAAGATGAGAAAAAACTTTCCTGGTTAAGTTAGGACAAGCTGTGCATGCCAAAGGAAATGGCCGGCATGGGGTTTAGGGATTTGAGGCTGTTCAATTTGGCGCTTGTGGCGAAGCAAGGGTGGAGGTTACAGACTAACTCCACTTCTCTGTTTGCCCGTGTTTTTAAGGCTAAGTACTTCCCCCACTGCTCCTTCTTAGAGGCTGATTTAGGCCGCCAACCTTCTTACGCTTGGCGAAGCATAATGGCGGCCCAAAGGGTGGTAAAAAGGGGCACGAGGTGGCAAATAGGCTCTTGGGAGAGGGTGCGAGTGTGGTGCGACAAATGGATTCCGAAACCGTCCTCATACAGTGTTGTCACAAGGGAAGATGCTTGCCCAAATGTTGCTCTGGTTTGTGACCTCATAAACAGAGCATCTATGGAGTGGAAAGTGGAACGTGTTCAGGGCTGCTTCAACGAAGAGGATGCTGATGCTATTTTAAGCATCCCACTAAGCTTGCATCGGCCCAAGGACAGGTTGATATAGGCGGAATCACCAAGTGGTAAATTTACGGTCAAAAGCACATACAGGGTGGCTTATAAGGTGAACAAGGGTGGCGGCAAAGCGGAATGCTCGAACCCTTCGGCGAGGAAGAAAGTATGGAAGGGACTGTGGAGAATGAACCTTCCTCATAAAGTCAAGCATTTTGCTTGGAAGGCTGCTAGGGACATCCTGGCTTCTAAAGAGGCGCTACGGCAGAGGCACATCGTGGTGGATGGTGGTTGTGCTCTTTGCGGGAACCTAACAGTTTTTGTGATCACGCCAAGGAGGTATGGAACACGAGTAAGTTCTCTCTCCCTTTTGATATTGGGACCAATTGGTGTTTCTTGGATATTATGGAAAAGCTCCAAACGTATGAGGAGGTGCACCACGGTTTGGCAGAATGGTTTGTTTTTGTGTGATGGGGTATTTGGAAAGAGAGGAATGTCATCCGAACTGATGGGAGGGGTAAACCTGGTAGGGTCACTTTGAAGACCTCCCTTGGCTTAATGGACGAGTTCCAGGTGGCCAATGAGGGTCCGGGGAAGCCTGCTGTGGCTGGGCGGGAACCGATACAGTGGGCGCTTCCGCTCCCGAGACAGTACAAGGTTAACTCAGATGGTGCAGTATTTGAAGACCAAAGAAAGGTGGGGCTGGGCGTGATGGTCCGTGACAACAATGGGAAGGTGATTGCTGCTTTAAGCAGCCCCATGGTGGGTCCCCTTGGAGCGCTTGAGACGGAAGCCAAGGCGTTGGAGGTTGGCATGCGCTTCGCACTAGACATAGGCATCTGAGATGTGGTGTTTGAGTGTGATGCATTGGAAGTCTTCAATGCTGTCCAGGGATTAGCGGCGCCAAGTTCTTCGATCCTTTTCATCGTGGATGGCATCCTCCAGCAAGCTGGTTGGTTCAGGTCATGTTGTTTCACTCACACAAAAAGGCAGGGAAATGTCCCTGCCCACATGTTAGCACAGTATTCTAAGTCTTTAATTAGTTATGTTGCTTGGGTAGAATCTTGCCCGAGCCATATTGAGTGGGCCTGTGCTCAGGATATGGATGTAGCTACTATTGCATAACTATTGAATACAATGTCAGTATTTCCTATCAAAAAAAAAATAATAATAATAATAATAATTCCGAAACGGTTCTCCAATATTAATTCTCTTGGACTATTAAGTGTCGATTACATATGATGGATATCATCCTCACAGCAAGGAGACAAAAGGAGTCTAAGGATGCGTGGAACCCACTTCTCGTGAAATGCCATGAGTGCACTAGACATTATTTACAATAAGATTGGTCTTGATAATTTGATAGTTATAACATGAATGAGGGATTTGAATCTTAGACGTTTTCTTTGAAAATATCATGAAATGTCAATCAATTAAGCTATAAGGATTTGTATACTATTATGCGAGATGGTGTTAGATTTGTAAAATAATGAGCAAATTCACCATCACCATGTGTCCAAGGCTCAATAGAATATAAAAAAAAATAAAAATAAAAAGATAAAAGCTATGTATAAGTGAGAAAGCATGTCACCATTAGTTATTGTTTGTGTCCAAGATAGTGAGTAAAAGTAATGCCAAAATTAGTTAAGGACTATACAGCTCGATAACAAATTTCAAATATGTGCTACAAGTTTTGGCCATATTATAGCAGAGAGCTAGTCTATCAAAGCGGTACTACTGCATACAATTTAAGCACAAGCATGCTTGTCAAAGAAGCACCAAATGCATGTTGTCCAATTTTGTCAAAACTCTACCTAAGGCAACATCTTACCTATAGGAAAATGACACGTCTACCTCCACCACTAGTAAGTGAAAGATGCTATAGCAACCCTAGCAAATATTTAGAACCCTAAACCATGCCTTTTATGGCTAAATTACTTTTAAACTAAACTAATGATATTAGTCTAAGTGAAAATGTTTTAACCAATTTCCATAAAACAAAAGCTATACTAAGCAATGCATATCAAAATAAAATCACAATAGAAATAGAGGAAAGGCAAGCAAATCAAACCAAACACAAAGAAGCTTTTATGAAGAGGAAAACCGGTAACATCAGGCAAAAAAACCTCTCTCTTGACCACCCATCGAAAATCTTTACTAGACAAGATAATTGCCAAACATAAGAACACTATGAACCCTCTAAGCCTATAGGCCTACATGTACTTGAGCCCTCCAAGCTCTAGTTAGCAACTGATTGCTCTGAGTCTCTTCTCTTTCTAGCTTATCGAAGAACCTCCATTGAAGCACGAATGGAAACACCACCAAATGAATAGGATTTGAATGAGGCTTATCAAGTTTCCATGAACCTTCACTCAACTCACAAGGTCTGTGTGTATGAGTGAGATGAAGGAATATAATATCTTAATCAAAGAGTAAAAGAGATGGAAAAGAGATTGTCAGACCGTATGCCTTACCGATCCATCCAACGACCAATTGGTGAAGGATGAGGTGGCACAAATCTTTTATAGCATTCGATCGCAAACCAAGCCCATTGGTATTGGAGCAAATTGTGAAATCCCTCACAATCCCTCCCTCACAATGCGGCTCCAACAACTCGAACCTATGACCGGGTTCTGATACCACTTGTCAGACCGTATGCCTTACCGATCCATTCAACAACCAATTGGTGAAGGATGAGGTGGCACAAATCTTTTATAGCATTCGATCACAAACCAAGCCCATTGTCATTGGAGCAAATTGTGAAATCCCTCACAAAGATGATGGAGTGTTTTTTTGCTCCAATCAAAAGCTCTCTCTTTTCTCATACTCAAAATGGCCTCTCTTGGATGTCTATCTTATCAACTAGGATTTGTCATGAGCCTTATTAGAAACCTTTGCCACACATCACAATTGTGTGTGTGTGTGTGTGTGTGTGTGTGTGTGTGTGCACGTGCACGTGCACGTGCACACGCAGATATACACTGTCCAAGCAATGTGCAGAGAGCAGAGTAAAGAGATCATGCAATTGAAGATCTTGTCATGAGATGGTCGCGACTTGCCCAGTCAGCACTTTGATCTTGACATCCTACCACATGTGTCTCGCGGACTAGCTAGGTCACCTAAGGTCTCGAGATCACTATGAATGTAGCTTTTTAAAGTAGAAGATGAGGTTAAAGTACATCTACCCCAAATTACAATTAAGTCCCGGAAAGATATATTAAAAAGATAAATAAAATACATACAAATTTGTCACTTAATAAAGCCAACAAACATTGACTTTTTCAATCTCCTCCTTTGACTATTCTGTAAACAAAAAAAAAAATTTTTTTTTTTTTTTTTTTTTTTTTTTTTTTTTTTTTTTTTTTTTTTATGGGACTCGGAATCGGTGCCGTTGGCGGTGACAAAAAACTGCCTAACTTTATGTAAGCTAGCAATGTAAGAACAATTGTCCATTGCGCTTGCTAGTGCACAAGTTCTTCCCACAGACGGCACCAATTATAGGAATTGGGTTTAAGCACTTCTAATGTTGAGCGAGTGGACTCAAGCTCAGCTAGCCCAATACAATGAATTTGTAGAGAGCGGGTTCAAGAACTAGGCCCTAGCAAGCAGATAATGTCCAACGCAGCGTTTGCCACCATCGAACGCAGGTGAACAGAAATCATCCTCAAAAGTCTGTCCTCAACCTGGTCCGAATTGCTTGGTAGTAGTCCTTCTCCCATGGGAAATGGTTCCCCCCTTCTTAATTTGTTTCTTCCCATTATATAGTGCTCTTCCAACGATCCATTTCCTCCATTTGTTGATCATCCATGCTCTCCCCTGACAACCCGTCCTATCAGCCACTTTACCAAACCTCCTGTGAGTCACAGTAACCAAGGCCGCGCTGTTCAGGGGGTCTTTTCCTTATTAATGCAGCCAGAACGTTGGTTGTGCGCATTTAATGTGGAGGTGACAGTTCATTGTGGACTTGCTCCTCTACCATACTTCCATGGCTGATACGTTGTACTTGTTCTTTCTCCTTGGATGCCCAGAAAGACTACCTTTATTGGCCCGCTACTTCCCCCTCCCATTGTCTCGGTTGGCTGAGGACACGGTTATCCTCGACAAGGTTCCTGAGCAATTTGGACTTTCACATTTTGTCCTCGGGCATTTCTTCCTCCTTGGCATGGGCCTTGGGCTTGATATGAAATGGGCCGGGGATACCAAATTCTCTGACCCCACAATTTCAAATATTTAATTTTAACAACAATATTTAATATTTTTATTATACTAAGAAACAATACGTCCAATGAACTTATAGTTATCATTTATTATCTTATTAATACTATGGATAAAATTTTTATAAGGAAATCACATGTTTCCACGAGATTCATCTTTTACCTAAGATTTGTATTTTAAGAGAACTCGTGTTGACTTGAAAAAACTTCATTCAGATCATCGTGACGACTTATGAGAATATCTTATTATCCTAATGATGAAGATGAAATAAGAAAATATTATTTACAAAAAGGTCATTGTCAACCTCTTCAACAAGAATTTGAATGAACTCTTTAAAAAATATTCATAGAGCATGCCACTATTTCCCCACCTAGTGTTTCCATAGAAGCACACTAACCACTCTTGGGCTAAAACCCCCATTATGTATGCAATACAAGAGTATAATGAGCACCAATAAGGGTTTTTTTTTTCTTTTAAGCAAAATAAACATCGATAAATTGCTAGTGCATAAGGGGAAGCTCAAACTTATGACTTAAGTTGTGTTGGCCTAAGTGTCTTACCACTACATGTCTACACCGCAAACCTTGTTGATTTCTTTTGCTAATTATGCTTAGGAATAGCTAATTGTTGCATGGGATGGATCGTGGATTTCACGTTTGGTTTCACATAGCAAGGTTTTCAAACCCTGACCGTTCATTGAATCGTAAAAGGGAGAGGTTTAAGGTTTTTGAGATCGAACCGTGATGACGTCATAATTAATTTAATAATTAATTAAATCCTACATATAGATATTAAATTTATAAAACTAGCAAAATTGACTAATATATCTATATATGTGAGGAAAATTTAATGATTTTCAAGCATATATTTAATAATTAAATAAGAAAGTTAATAAAATAAAATAATAACCATTATGAAAACATTAAAATTTATGATTAATTTTTGAAGTAAAGTTGAATATCTTTGAAGGATTTTAATTATAATTTTTTTTATTCCTTGTAAGAGATGGATAATTTAATTAAGTAGAATAAAATTTTGTTAAGTTGTTTTTATTAAAAAAAAAAATTGCTAAGGGGTTGGACTGCACAGTTTTTGCCACCGGTTCGTGCGATCCAACCCCGGTTTTAGGGGTTCATGGAATTGCCACATATGCCCAGTTCTTTATGCTTAAAAAACTGGTTTTCATCCCAGTTCTCGGTTTTCACGGTCCGACTTCTCGGTCCGGTCTGGTTCTGAGAACTATGCTTCAGGGTAGTCTCCAGGTTATCAACTTCAACAGTCTTTTCACTTTTTTTTTTTCTTTCTTCAATGAAAGAAAGGCCAGGATGGTGGCATTAGAAGCTATATTATTACACCCCAGAAGCTAGGCAATTAGCACAATTTTTATGATCTAATTCATAGCCTGCGTTGTTCAATGCACATAGACCTAACCCTTGTAATTAGTTTGTATAGTATTGTTGCCGCAAACTTTGGCCTTTTTGTGTATCTTATGTTTACTTTTCTTGATAATCAAATGCTATTGATTGTGTATGGAATCTGTCTCAATTTGTATAATTCTGATGCAGTTTAAATTAGAGCTTGAAGACTCTTTTTGTCCATGTGTTTGGATAATCTTTTTGTTGATTTGATGTGTTTGGATAATCTTTTTGTTGATTTGATTTCAGGTGGCTAGATTGCAAATTTTAAGCTAAAATTGGGAGAATGATTCGGATATTGATTTTGTGACTATGCTGATAATGGACTTTTGGTTTTGCTTTTAGAATCTACTTGGACGAACTACTTCAATGTAATTTTTCTTGTGAATGAATTATTGATCCTTATTTTAAATGATATAGAGAAAATTAGCTTTTGAATGTTATATAATCATAATATTGTTCTTTATAAATACTAATTGCAGACTCGCGCGTTGCACGTGATTATGTCCTCTATACTCTAATGACCATTATACCCTTTTTTGCATGATGTTGAATGATATGTGGAACTCACATGACAAACACTTGACAAAAATTAATTTAAATAAATTTGCCTCATGAATATGTCCTCTTTTTTAAAGAAAATTCAAATTTCTTTTAAGGGTAAAGAAGAAAAAGAAAAAAAAAAGACTTGGTTTGTAAAAAAAATCAGTCTTGTTTTTATAAAGGGTAAAAAGAAAGATTTTATCAAGAAAAATCATATCTGTTTTGTGTAAAGTTAAAAAAAAAAAAAATAATAAGGTTTGATTTGTAAAAATCAAATCTTACGTTGTAAAAAGAGAAGAAAAAAAAAAGAGATTTTGTTAAAAAGAATCAGATCTCTTTTGAAAAGTTTAAAAAAAAAAAAAAAGATTTTTGGTTTGTATAAAAAAAAAATTAGAACTGTTGTTGGAAACAAATAAAAAAAGACTTTTGAAAGAGGATTCACATTCATGAGATAAATTTGTTATGCATGCATCACAAAAAAAACTTCAACCTAACTTTCAATCCCTTCTTTTAAATTTCAAAATCTGCAACTTTGTAACGAAGAAAACTTTTTCTAAAAAAAATAGATCTGTATTTAATTAAAATACAAATCAGTGTTGTGTTTAAAAAAAAACAGATCTATATTTAATGAAAATACAGATCAGGTTTTAATTTAGAAAAAATCAGATCTGAAAAATACAGATCGATTTTCTATTCTTAAAAAAATCAGATCTAAAAAATACAGATAAGTTTTTGAGTCTTAAAAAAATCATATCTGAAAATACAGATCAGTTTTTGAGTCTTTAAAAAAATCTGATTTGAAAAATACAGATCAATTTTTAAGCTTTAAAAAAACAGATCTGAAAAATACAGATCAATTTTTGAGTTTAAAGAAATCTTTGATAGTCATTAGCAGAATTTGAAGTTTAAGAAAGAGAATCACAATAAACAATCATATAAGAACATGTTAAAAAAAAAAAAATTCAAGTAGAACATGTTAATTATATATCAAGAACAAAAAATAATAAATCATGCTACACATACTCATGCATCAAACAATAACAAAAAAAATTATTGAAAGAAGAAAGAAGAAAGAAGAGAAGAAATAGATTACCTCTTGCATGAGCGTGCTTTTCTAATGAAAGAATATTTTAGAATTCAAAGAAGTTTGTTCACCTCTTTGGAGCCTAAAATACTTTATTTACAAAAAAGAAGTTCCTAAAGCAAAAGCCTCCAAAACGTCTTTAACATAAGAGGGATTGAAAATTTAGAAGAGAAGAGCCCCTAATTCGGATTTGTTTCCTCTATTTATAGAGGTTGGGATGCTTCGAAAAATTAGCTAACTAATCAGATACGAATTGGGACGCGTCCTTATCTCTAAAAAATTGAAAAATGTAAGATTTATCTCAATCCAAGAGTCCTCAGGCCGAGCTATGATTTCGTGCCAATCGGCACTTTTCATGTGCCGAATGGCTCTCTTGGGTGTTGAGCTCGTGTTTGAATTTTAGTCTAATTTGGACTCCTTTTTTGAGGATTTTTTAGCCGGGAATTGCACTTAGATGAATTTTTAATCCGTATTCTAAAAATTAATCCATTTTTCTGGATATTCAGGTCTTTAAAGTGATAATTATCTTGTAGACAAATATTCCAAAAATTCTTGATTATCCAAAACTTCTTTGTTATCCGATTATCTACTTTATTCCCATGCAAGCAAGTCTATTTTTAACACTAACTAACAACCAATCATAAAATTATTTAATTAATTTTAATTGTTTAACCAATCAGAATTAATTTAAAGTAATCATGCGTGGTTGGTTCCACCCAAACACAATGCATACAGACCGTGCAAACTTGATCATATGATATTTTTCAATCTGACGGTCCGATTTGGAAATCGGACATACCGTCGCAACTGTTAGAACCTCAAGATAATTTTTATGATATGTAATGAATGATTAATACATGTAATGCAACTCTAAATTTTGGGTATATGAATGGTCATTCTAGTCATCTTGCAAGATTAAATTATGGGTGCAAAATCGAGTATCTACACATAATCATATTGATCACAAAATAATTTTTTATTATTTTCGAATTGTTTTATTTAAATTTTGAAACCTTAATTCATCCATAGTCGGTTGACTAAGTTTTAGATCTCTAAGTCAATTAAACACGTTTTGCATGCTACATGTAAACCTTCTTTTCCGTAAGGGTTGAAATAATGTGGGTAATATTTTTTCCATGGAAGTTAAAAAAATTAAAATTCTTGTACCTTGTCTTGATGTTTTCTAAAAATTAAATTTGATGATTCTCTTTCAATAATTGTGAAAATTCCAAGCAATAGTTCAGAAGGTAATTCATGTTACATATTCATGCTTTGATTGTGTAATTGTATGACTGATTTGGGTTGTAGTTTATAGGTTGAATATACTAGTGTATATCCCTAACTCTATTATTTAGGATATTGAATATAGTGTTGTGTGCGATTTATAGAGTAGCGATGGTTGTAGTTATTAAAAATTAGTTTTTCATTGTCTTTTAAGTTAATAAAAACCTTACATATACTTTTTTTTTTTCAAAAAAACCTTAACATATTTTTTTAACTTGAATCTTTACATATACCTTAATAAGTAAACTCTATACATTTCATTTCCTTAGATGCATAAAAAAAAAAGACATCTATTCCATAATAATAGTGACTAGTTAGTTTTTTCATTATCTCATTTATAACGTTTCTTACTATTATCATATTTTACTGGCTGGTTATTTTCATAATAGAGGCATTAAATGAGAGTTAAAATCTTAGAACATTTCATTAGATTTTTACAAGTCATGGTGTGTGAAGAATATAATCGTTTAAGGATTCTTTTTATATTTTATTATTTATAAATGATGATGCCAAAATCATCAGTTGTTTGGGATTGTCCAGATGACTCCGGTGAAACTTGTAAGGTAGCAATAAAATGTAACAGATAGGTCACCGATGTGGTGCCAGCCGGCAAGCCTCCAATGATAAAGTTAGAATGAGAGAGAAATAATAGAGAATTCTTGCTGATAGGAATATTATTTTGATGATCTCTTACCTTTGGTTGGATGTGCCTTATATAGGCTTCTGCTCTCCTAGCCATTGGAATCACCATTAATGGTGGTTTGATTCCCTGTCTAGGTAACGCCTCTAACACTTAATGCCGAGATATGGAGGCATTTGAGCCGCTACCCTATTAACTTTGTCCAATCGTAATGGCTCGGTGATTAAAGGCTTCATTAATGGTCTCTTCCTCGTCCATGGTTGTGCCTGGACGAGTAGGATTTCCTGACTCATCAATAAATAATGTTAAATGAAATGTCAAAAAAAGGATTTTGAAAATTTTCATCTTTATTTCTTATATATTTCTATTATTATTGAAGAACATCTTCCTTTTAGTTTTGATAATTGTAGGGACTCGATTTGGATTGACCCTGAGTGATGGGTTTTCAGCCCAATAAGCCCAAACAATAAATTTTTAGAGTATGGGTCCAAGAACTAGTACTGTTTTTCAGGAAGGGTTCTACTCATCAATCAATAAGGGATACTTTCGGTTCGCTCTCTGAGGGAAATTATCCTCGGCTCTCTTTCAATTGGTCTCTCTCTCTCTCTCCCTTTTTCTTTTTTTCTTTCTTTCCTTTTTTCCGACCCCCCTCTGTTTTCTTCATTTCTATGTTATATACTCCCATCTCCCCCTGTTTCCATCGCACACGTGTAGTTCTTATCCTGGGAGCTCCTTTCTGTCCCATCCAGTACCTACCGGAACCTTCTCTCCATCTGATCAAGATAAGCTCTGAGTATGCTGGAAAACGATAAGGATGGAGAAATATCTAAGGGGAAAGCTGCTACTACCGTATTTAATACTCTGCAGCAACTTTTCTGGCCGCATTTATGTGGAGAAGACCCCTGAACAGTGCATTATAACCTACCGCCACTCACACAGAGCTAAAAGAAGATGCTTGACGTGACATGTACTAAAGCAAACTCGTGGATGAGGAACATGTGGACGATAGAGATGAGGAGAAGGGTGGCTATATAAAGGAAGGAGGCTCCTAATGAGAAGGGGGAGGAAGAAGAACAAAAAAAAGAAAGAGAGAACTTGACTGTAACCCTAAGACCTTTGTTCATCAGATAAATAATAGTTTAGCTCTTTGGATTTTCGGGTTTTACGTGTAAATTCATGTTGGCTTGTGTTTGAAAGTTGTGATTCGTTGTTGTCAATCCAATACTTAATCTAGCTCTTTCACCCATACTCTACAAATTTATTGTTTTGGACTTGGGCCACAAATCCTAACCCTACAGATTTTAATTATAATTTTTTTTATTCCTTGTAAGAGATGGATAATTTAATTAAGTAGAATAAAATTGTGTTAAGTTGTTTTTATAAAAAAAAAATTAAAAAATTTTTTAAAAAAATTGCTAAGGGGTTGGACCGCACGGTTCTTGCCACCGGTTCGTGCGGTCCAACTCTGGTTTTAGGGGTTCATGGAATTGCCACATATGCCTGGTTCTTTATGCTTAAAAAACCGATTTTCATCCTGATTCTCGATTTTTACGGTCCGACCTCCTGGTTCAGTCCGGTTCTGAGAACTATGCCACATAGTGATAAATGCCTTGCCAAAAAACTTTTATTTGATGGGCTATATAATTGATTATTTTCCCCATGGATGCATGCTCAAGGCGAAAAAAAAAAAAAAAAAAAAAAAAAAAAAAAAAAAANCCCATCCAGTACCTACCGGAACCTTCAGCTTAGTGGCCATAAAGCTGCTTAGTTACTGTTCAGGTATCACCTCCACATTAATGCGGCCAGACTGTTAGCTGGAAAGCATTTAATGTGGAGGTGATGGCCTCAAAAGATATTTGCCACCTTCCCCGACGCCTCCTAAGCTATATCCAATTTCCAATTCAGATACAACTTGGTGGGGTCTTTCCGCTAACATGAAGGTTACCTTGACCTCGGACTTTGTTGTCCTCGGACGTGTGTTATGCCGCGGTACATAATATCTACTCGTTTCTTTCACACCACCCATCTGATAAGAATAGAACTTTCTAGGCTGTCCTCGGATTACTAAGTGTTCTCGGATTGGGCCATTAGGCCCTGAGCCCATTTCTGAGGATTACTATACCTTTTTAACTAACAGGCCCACAATAGCCCCTCAAAATCTCGTTTTTTGCCACCTCGGTAAAAAGGGAGATTTTGATATCCAACCCCCATTTACTTCGTAGGTTTCCCCGATTTCAGAATGTCTTTTTGTTTGCCCAAGGCACGCTCCTGACGCTTCGGCGTCATGGGCACGCCATTATTAAATGGTAACTGCTCCGCTGTCCCACACGTTCAACGACTTGATGCAAATCTAACGGTGGGGGATCCTTTGCATTTATGGGCGGGGTTTTTCCCGCTCCTACTTTCTGTGCCCTTGTAAAGTGCCTTTCAAATCAAATCTTTTTTCAATTACGAATCGCTCTCTCTCAGTACGTATTCATTGAATCTGTCTTTCTCTCATTACTCCACGCTCTCATAAATACCAAGAGTCCGTCCGAGGAGCTTGTTTTCCACAGTTGTAAGTTTCCTTGTAGTATTTATTAGAAAATTGTGCTTACCTAGGATAGTACCTTTACGATTCATCCAGAGGGGTACTAATCCCCTCGAAATGTTTTAGATGATGCTCACAGCATATACTTCGACATGTATCTTTAGTCACACGGACCTCTTTTCGGAAGGCCCTGACCACAAGCAAGCTTAATACCTAAATAGTTTATTATGGCTTAGTTTCGGTTTCATACTTACATTCGTAGCATAATGATTTCCACAAAGTTGTGATCTGAGGACCTAACATGACTTAGTTCCTGTTTAATATTTCCATTCATAGTGTACTTAATTTCCACTAAGCTGTGGTCCGAGGACCAGACATGACTTAGTTTCTGTTTAATACTTCCATTCGTAGTGTACTTAATTTCCACTAAGCTGTGGTCCGAGGACCTGACATGACTTAGTTTCTGTTTAATACTTCCGTTCGTAGTGTACTTAATTTCCACTAAGCTGTGGTCCGAGGACCTGACATGAATTAGTTTCTGTTTAATACTTCCATTTGTAGTGTACTTAATTTCCACTAAGTTGTGGTCCGAGGACCTGACATGACTTAGTTTCTGTTTAATACTTCCATTCGTAGTGTACTTAATTTCCACTAAGCTGTGGTCCGAGGACCTGACATGACTTAGTTTCTGTTTAATACTTCCATTCCTAGTGTACTTAATTTCCACTAAGCTGTGGTCCGAGGACCTGACATGACTTAGTTTCTGTTTAATACTTCCATTCCTAGTGTACTTAATTTCCACTAAGCTGTGGTCCGAGGACCTGACATGACTTAGTTTCTGTTTAATACTTCCATTCGTAGTGTACTTAATTTCCACTAAGCTGTGGTCCGAGGACCTGACATGACTTAGTTTCTGTTTAATACTTCCATTCGTAGTGTACTTAATTTCCACTAAGCTGTGGTCCGAGGACCTGACATGACTTAGTTTCTGTTTAATACTTCCATTCATAGTGTACTTAATTTCCACTAAGCTGTGGTCCGAGGACCTGACATGACTTAGTTTCTGTTTAATACTTCCATTCGTAGTGTACTTAATTTCCACTAAGCTGTGGTCCGAGGACCTGACATAACTTAGTTTCTGTTTAATACTTCCATTCATAGTGTACTTAATTTCCACTAAGCTGTGGTCCGAGGACCTGACATGACTTGTTTCTGTTTAATACTTCCATTCGTAGTGTACTTAATTTCTACTAAGCTGTGGTCCGAGGACCTGACATGACTTAGTAGTGGTCCGAGGACCTGACATGACTTAGTTTCTATTTAATACTTCCATTCGTAGTGTACTTAATTTCCACTAAGCTGTGGTCCGAGGACCTGACATGACTTAGTTTCTGTTTAATACTTCCATTCGTAGTGTACTTAATTTCCACTAAGCTGTGGTCCGAGGACCTGACATGACTTAGTTTCTGTTTAATACTTCCATTCGTAGTGTACTTAATTTCCACTAAGCTGTGGTCCGAGGACCTGACATGACTTAGTTTCTGTTTAATACTTCCATTCATAGTGTACTTAATTTCCACTAAGCTGTGGTCCGAGGACTTGACATGACTTAGTTTCTGTTTAATACTTCCATTCGTAGTGTACTTAATTTTCACTAAGCTGTGGTCCGAGGACCTGACATGACTTAGTTTCTGTTTAATACTTCCATTCATAGTGTACTTAATTTCCACTAAGCTGTGGTCCGAGGACCTGACATGACTTAGTTTCTGTTTAATACTTCCATTCGTTCTCTTAAACACACATTGTAGGAGCAAAACAAATCACAAGGGAAAGAGAAACATAACTTGTTAATAATAATACCTTCTCAAGTTGCTTACATTCCAGGGATGAAGTATGGTTTTTTCATCTAAATCTTCCAAATAGTAAGCCTCTATCCCCGCAACAGATGTAATACGGTATGGCCCCTCCCAATTGGGTCCCAACTTTCCCCAAGCTGGGTTTTTGGTATTTCCCAAGACCTTCCTTAACACTAAGTCACCCGGAGATAACGGCCTTAGTTTGACGTTTGCATCATAACCCTGCTTTAGCTTGTGCTGGTAGTATGCTAGCTGAACCATAGCCTTTTCTCGACGCTCATCTATTAAGTCCAGACTTTTTCTTAACAGCTCATCATTCCCGTCCGGGGTGAAATTACTGGTTTTCAATGTTGGAAAACCAGTTTCGATAGGTATCACCGCCTCAGCCCCATACGTCATCGAGAATGGGGTCTCCCCGGTTGACCGTCGAGGCGTCGTCCTATACGACCAGAGAACATGCGGGAGTTCTTCTACCCATTTTCCCTTTGCCTCATCCAACCTTTTCTTAAGTCCACCCACTATGACTTTGTTGACAGCCTCGGCCTGTCCGTTTCCCTGTGGATAGGCTGGGGTAGAATACCTGTTTTTTATCCCCAAGTCGAAACAGTATCTTCTGAAAGCCTTGCTATCGAATTGCAAACCGTTGTCCGAGATAAGAGTTTGAGGGATCCCAAATCGGGTGATGATATTCCTTAACAGGAATTTTTTGACGTCAACATCCCTGATGTTCGCCAAAGGCTCAGCTTCAACCCACTTCGTGAAATAATCCGTGCCAACCAGCAGGTACTTCTTATTTCCTACTACTCTAGGGAAAGGGCCAACAATGTCCAAGCCCCACTGAGCGAAAGGCCAAGGACTAGAAAGAGGATTAAGGACTCCTCCAGGCTGATGAATATTCGGTGCGAACCTTTGGCATTGATCGCATTTCCTCACATATTCTTGCACTTCCCTCTGCATACCTGGCCACCAGTAACCTTGGGTGATTGCCCTATGAGACAAAGACCTCCCTCCAGTGTGACTGCCACAAATTCCTTCATGTAGCTCTTCTAGCAGATCCTCTGACGCTTCAGGGCGTACGCAAAGCAGATAAGGCCCAGAGTAAGAGCGCTTATACAGCTTCTTATCCTCGGACAGCCAAAATCGGGGAGCCTTTCTCCGTATTTTTTCTGCTTCTGACTTATCCTCGGGCAGTGTATCCTTCTCGAGGAATAGTATTATAGGATCCATCCAGCTACGCGCCGAATTGACCTGATTGACTTGTAGCGTTTCCGTTGCTCCTCGGGTAGGTGTGCCCAAGTCTTCGATCATGATAATCCGAGGTAAATGTTGAGCCAGGAAGTGGCCAGGGTGGCCAGAGAATCCGCTGGGTATTTCCACTCCTACAAACATGGGTTACTTTAAAAAATTCAAACTTAGCTTACATACGCCTAACCTGACTCAAGTATTCCTGCATTCTTGTATCTCGAGCTTCTAGCTCCCCTTTGACCTGGCCCACCACAAGCCCCGAATCCGAGAAGATTTCCACAGCCTTTCCACCTAATTTACCGACCATTGCCATTCCTGCTAGTAAGGCTTCGTACTCCGCTTCATTATTAGTGGCTGAGAATCCCAGCCTAAGAGACTTTTCGATGATGACTTCCTCGGGAGATATCAATACAAGTCCTATCCCAGACCCCCGCTGATTTGCTGCCCCATCCACATACACCGTCCAGAGTAAGACAGGTTGAGCGGAAATGAGGCCAACCGATTTTTCATCCATGCCACCTGGGCCTGTCTCTGTCTCTTCAGGCCTTCAGCAAACTCGGCCACTAGATCGGCGAGCACCTGACCCTTTACGGAAGTGCGGGCATATACTTGACATCAAAAGCTCCTAAAATTGTGCCCCACTTGGCAACCCTACCAGTATAGTCTGCACTTCGAAGTACTGCCTTGATCGGATATTGAGTCAGACAACCACTGTGTGCGCCTGAAAATAATGGGGAAGTTTTCTGGATGCACTACTGCTAAAATGGCCTTTTCTAATGGCAGGTAGCGTATCTCAGCCTCGTGAAGAGACTTGCTCACATAATAGACCACCGTTGTACTCCGTTTCCACTCGTATCAGAAAACTAATCAAAAAAAAAAACCTTCGTTGCTGATGAATAACAAAATCTTCTACTGAAAAAAGAGGGAACTAATATTGAGGTAGAAGGACCAGCATAACTACCATATTATAATGGTTTCTTTGCCCAATCACATGGTATTGGTATATAGTATATACTTTAAGGGCCGGTTTATATGCTCTTTTTTGAGAAGTGGTTTATCTATTCATATTGCAGTGTTATACGTTGCAAACTTGCAATTTACTCAAAACATGGGGTCACCATCCAAGATTCCAAGTTATCTAGTTTCATTTTTTTCACTTATTTGAAAGCAAAAGTACAAAACGATGGTGATCGACCATAAAATCTTTTTTTTTTATAAATATATTTATTTCCAATCAGCCTAGCTTTTTGTGCATTTAGGATTTGATCAATGACGATACATTGTTTTTACTCGTCTCCTTGTTTCCCATAAAGCATGAGATTCTGTGAATGAACTTTTGTCAGAATTTTTTCTTGTTCTCTTTTCTGGGGGATATATTAATATAAAGTTGATATAAACATTAATTGTATTTGGTTGCTAACAAGGTAGTGGAATAATAAATAAATAAATAAATAAAGATTCCTTCTTCTTTTTCTCCTCCTCCTATTATGGACAAACACAGCATATTAATAATTAAAAGAGAAAACATATCATATTTGAATTATGAATTGTAATGGTATATATGCACGCAATCTCTACCTTTTAAGAAAAAGGCCACAAATCACAAATTACATCAGATTCCTCTTTATTATGTATTCTATACTACATTTGATACGATACTTGACTAATACAATAAATTTAAGAGGAGCCTTTTATATATAATTATCAATTAAATAGTTTATTTAATACTAATTAAACTAATATAACTCAATGAATTAATACTAACAGACCGAATTTAATATCATATAACAGAATAAAATATTATGATTCAAGTATAAAATTTAACAATTTCTAAAAAAAGTATGGAATATAATAAAGAGAAATAAACTTTTTTTTTAGGCGAAATTACACTATTTGTCCTTAAAGTTTACCCTGTGATCGTAATTAGTCCCTCAAATTACAAATGAGCATTATTAATTCCTTAAGATTTAAAAATGAGTAGTATTAGTTTTTTATTAACTGAAGTTAGTGATATTGCTTATGTGGCTAGCGGAATAATGACCGTTCATATTTTGTTTAATTATGTGAAATTTTTGAATGAATAAATTTGAAAAACCAATACCAAAATACGTGATCTAAGTCATCTGACCTTTCCCCGTCAGTTTCTGAAACGCACAAGAGAGAAAAGTTGCCTGCGAGACTATTGTTGGTTTCCATGGCTGTCTCAAGAGTCGCACCAATCCACCGGAATGGCACCATCTGCATTCCATCAATCTTTCCCACCATAACCTTCTTTTATTTGAAAGTGTGCAAGACCCTTTGCTAATGACCCATAATTTAATCAATCATTTAGTTTTAAACTCAAACGGTTGATAAATACTAATCCAAAGGTTCACAAATGAGATATACTCAATCATTAAACCACTACAATGCATAAGGATCAACGGTTTCTACGCTTCACATTTGGTTTATTTTAGATCCAAAAAAACCCACACATCCCCCAACTTTGATGCGTGTCTATATATCCCAAAAACAAATGCAAGCAATGCAAACAACCATTGCAATCCACTCTTCGCTCCACGATATACAATATATGTTTGCCATGATTGAATCTCAGTACCCATACGGTTTTGTTCACAATTTTAAACCCATGGATTGATTGCAATGTCATTGTGGATGTGCCATATGGTGGATTGGTGCGACACTTGAGTCAGCCATGGAAAAACAATGCTCTCCCCTCCAGGCAACCTTGCTTTCTCATGCGTTTCAAGCTTTCAGTATCAAACAGGGGAATGGCTAGGTCAAGCATTTTGGGATTAAGTATTTTGACGTGTAAAATAGTTTTTGAAATTTTTCATTAAAATATGCCACAACATTTAAAAAATTGCTAAATTATTATTTCATTAGCCACGCAAACAATACTATTAATGGTAGTTAATAAAAGGATTAATACAACTCATTTTAAAAACTTAAAGGATCAATATCACTCATTTGAAACTTAAGGGGTTAATTGCGCTCACAGAGTAAATTTTAGGGACTAACAATGTAGTTTTGCCTTTTTTTTTAATTACCATAATTACATATTTAATAGTTCCTTATAAAATGACAGTCTTTATAATACTTATCAATAACTTCCATAATTATCAATTTTTTTTCATATTTAATATTTCATATACAAACACATCAAAATAAATTTCTATTATTTTTTCTAAAAAAATAAATTTCTATTAATAATTATCAAATTTCATATTTATATTAAAAAATAAAACAAGGAAAGCATCATTTTTTTATAGATAAAAACATATTTTATTGAAGTTTTCCCGGCCTTGCAAGGGTTATTGTCTAGTATATAAAATCAAAGTTACTTAATTTTTGGTTGACCTCATAAAATTATGCTAGATAAACTTTTGAGGGCTCACAATTTTACACATCACTATTTTAAAATATATGTATATTATAATTAAATTTAAATTTGATTCTATATTTAAGAATCTTTGTATATTATATTTTCTTTTTAAACAGTAGACTATATAAATCCATATATAAACACAATCATTATAAATGTCTAATACTAGAATATAATTTCATATACAAATACAATCATAATAAATATTTAATAATAATTATCATAATTACAGTTAGGGCGTGGTTTTGATTCCTAAGCCCAAATGATGAATGGGTTAAGGCCCAAAGAGTCCTATACAATGAATTTGTAGAGAGTGGGCTTAAAAAGCTAGGCCTCAATGAATCAGGCAACATGCACAATGGATAAGAGATATTAAGATAGCAAAGCAAGACAAGTTTAAATCAAGGAAATCATTCCTCGGCAAAGTCCAAGGAGAATGACTCTTGAATTTAGTTCTTTTGGACTTGGATACAATTTCAGCTCTTGTTGCTATAATGTGTTCTCTACAAATTTTTTCGATCCCCTCTCCCTAGAGGGTCTTTTACATTATATAGTTCATTTTAAATGATCTTGGCCCTCCATTTGTTGATCGTCCAGACACCTACTTGAGTGCTTGTCCCATCAGACTCCTTCTCAAGCCCCTTGTGAGTTGGGGTAGCCAAGATAGTATTATTTAGGAGTATTTTCCACATAAATGCAGCCAGGAGGTTTGGTGGAATGCATTAAATGTGGTGGCAGCTACCATACCTTCAGTCATGTCAAGGCTAACCCCATCCCCGAAGCTCTTTCTCTACAATATTACCTCTTGTGAGTTGGGGCAGCCAAGATAGCATTATTTAGGAGTATTCTCCACATAAATGCAGTCAGGAGGTTTGGTGGGATGCATTAAATGTGGTGGCAGCTACCATACCTTCAGTCATGTCAAAACTAACCCCATCCCCGAAGCTCTTTCTCTACAATATGACCTCCTCTGTTAACGTGCCACTGACGTGGTCTTACTGTTCGAGCATGTGGCCTCATCAGCACGATAATGGACTCCTTGGCCATGGATACGACACGTGGCACATGTACCTTATTTAAATTCTTGTGCCCCACAATTACCAATTTATTATTTAAGAAAAAAAAAAGAGAGATAAAAAACATAAAATTTGTCAAAAAGTAAATAACTATATATATATATATATAAATAAAAGGGAAAACGTGGCCCCCTTTGCAACCATCAAAATTTGACTTAATATATTTGTAACGGGTCAACAAAGATGACTCAGAAATCCATATATATGGGGGAATATATTTGGCCAGGATCACAAGAATCACAACGAATAAATCAGAAGGAATAAAACCGTTTTCCTTTTTCTTCTTCTTAGGAGGTTCATATTCTAAAAGTCAGAGAACAATTTTTTAATTAAGGCACAACTTAAGGTTGAAGTGAGCAACAAAAAGGAAAATAATTTCTAAAAAAATAAAAAAATAAAAAACACAAAAAGAGCCATTATTGAAGGTGAATTCAAGAGTTTTACTAAAATATACTGTGAGTGAGAAAATACAAATACCCAAAACATTATATATTTTTTCCTATGCTACACATACTTTATTGCCTCAAAAATCCCCCACGGAGGCAAACTCAGACTCCTCTCTCTCATCCCAAAATCTTCAAGCTCATCCTTTTCTCCTTTTATATGGGCCCACTTACATCTGACCCACCAAAGTCCCTCCCAGATTTCATCTCAATTTCTTGCCTCCCCATCAATATTAAGCAAAATGATAAATACCCATCCCAATGAAACCACCAAAAACAACAATAAATAAATAAATAAATAAATCATCTCCTATTTGAAAAAAAACCCCTTAAATTGCCTCTAAATTTTTCTACCAAAGCCTTGCTTTGTGCTCTAACAGTGGCTACCAATGATTATAAGCAACATGTGCACCCAAAGAACGTGCTAGGCCTATATTGTTGCAAGGTCTATTTAACTCGTGGACATTGTTTTAAATTTGTGCAATGCTAAAGTGAGTGTCACTCTCGGAATTGAGCTAGAACCACCGTTGGATCATTGATGAGCCTTTACATTTCAACTTCATTACAAGATTTCTGGGATAAGAGGTGGAAAAATATTAAAATCTTGGTAAGTAATGTTCTGCTGCGTCACGTAATATATAAATTGACCTGTACGTCGGCCTTTGAAAACGTGTTATTCAGACAAGAAAAACAGAAGTGGACCCACTTTCCAGCCGTGTCGGCGGCTTTCATCATCTCTAGAGGTCTCATGCACGAACGAGTTGCTATTGTTCTACGTCACACGTGTGGCTCCCATGTGGGAACTGACGAACTCATGTGCTTTTTCTTAATCCATGGGGTGTGTTTGGTGGTGGAGTTTTTGGGTGAAAAAAAATGCGTTATGAGTTGGGTAACTGGGCGTTGGTTGCATTGGGCTGTGGCTAGACCATTGACCATTGGGTTCGTGGTGGTCACAGTCTCTTGGTTGTTCTTTTCACCACTGGTGAGGAATGGAGTGGATGTCAAGGTTATTGTGAAGTTTTTGAAGGGGAAGGTGTTATGGACAGAAAAGTTTATAATTAATGGTATATTAAAAAAAAAAAAATCAAAGAGTTTAGTTTTAGTTTCAATTGAATTAATTCCAATTTTATATTAAGAGTTTTGTACTTCAATTATCACTTTATAGTGTTTTTAATATAAATATTTAAGCCCATTAAAAAAACATAGATATTTAAGATTTAAATTCACGAAATCCTATTGTAACTATTTAAATTATTATCAATATATATATATTAGGAGGATTTGGAAAATTAATTATTTTCTTTTTTTACTTCAAAAAATATCCATAATTTAATTAATCTATCCTTATTTCTAAAACATATGAGATGAGGTTAAAATCATATACAGAAAAATAAATTAAAAACAAAGAACCTATTAGCTAAAAACTTCCCACAATATAGTAGATAGATATAAAGTTCCTACCTAACATTTAAAAACAAAAAACCCCACGTTGCTCTTAAAAAACAAACTACCCACGTCACATTTTTTTTTTTTTTTTTTTTTTTTTTTTTTTTTTTAAAAAAAAACCTACATATATTGTAAATTGATAACTCTATGACATTATGTTACGTGTGAACTATATGAAAAGAGTTATAAAAATTTTGATTATGAATGAAAAACTTGAAAACCTTACAATTTTTTGGCTAATAAATATATGATAAAATCTTTTCAACAAAAACAAGAAATATATTCATGTCTTGGTTTTTTTAGAAGAAAAAAGACTAGAAATTATCATTGAAGGAAGACTTAGCTATGATAAGCTAAAAGTACATTATTGAGGTGTGGATGAATCCTTTATCCACACGGATAGACCACTGATATGTCTAGTAATGTTATAAGTTACATAATTATTACATATTCTACGAGTATGAGAATAACTAAGAAAACATAAAGCATTTGTATAATATTTAGCTTCAACAATAAAATGACCAAAGGATGCAAAAGATTCTTCCTTACCATTAGGGACTTTTGATAATCATTAAATAAGGTGTTTGATGGTAAAGGGTAATAATTATGAAAATTATGGTTCAAATCCAAGTTAAAAAAAAAAAATTGCAATACAAGTAGAATTATAATGTTTTTCTTTCTTCCATTAATATATATGTGTGTGTGTGTGTGTGTGCGCGCGCGCACATGTGTGTATGTGTGTATATATTGCTTTCACATCAATTAGGATTAGATTTGGGGCTTGACAGGAGTTGACCTATGATATCTTTAACATTACTCCCTCAAACTCAAGATGGAAGTCTGATGAAATCTTGAGTTTAGAATGTAAGCTTGTGAAGGCATTAAAGATGATCATGAGTGATTGGATTGAGATGTAAAATGTACTACGCATAACGTTCAATAAATGATGCAAAATGTTGGTGATGGTAGTGAACAACAAAGACATGAATGACTGATGATGGCTACAAAGGCCTAATAACAGCTTGACTAGTGACCAAATAATGCTTGCTATGGTCGGAGGATGACTACACTAGTGGATTGAGGAATGTTGGCAAAGGATGAAGTATGTGAGCAAGTTAGTGAATTTTGCACAGATGAAACCCAAAAAGAATGAGTGATAGGCCAGGTTGTATAACTTAAAAGCCTCAAATAGGAAAGTGGACCGCAAAACGAAAATCTACATGAAAAACAAAGGGGAAGGTTCCTTGTACAGAGAAAAATAGTGGCAAGAAGTGGTTAGACAAAGACAGTCAAAAACTGAGGCAAGCAATGGTGGCGAGCTGCTTGAATCTAGAATAGGCTACAGAAAGTGACTTTGATTCCGTGTTGAAACAAAATGATGAATAATAAAATACTTAAAGAGACTAAGTGGAAGTAAGAGAAAAAAAGTGAGAGAGAGAGAGAGAGAGAGAATGGTGTTTGGTTCAAGAATTTTCATCACTCAATTTTCACTTTTCATCACTCAATTCTCAAATTTCATGGGCCCCACCTTAAGGATTCTTGTTTGATTCAATTTTTTATCTCAATTTTCCTGACTCATTACTCAAAAAAAGTGAGTTAAGAGTTAAGAAAACTGAAAACAACTTTTAAGAGTTTTCAAAAATTGAAAATTGAATTATGGGATATGAGTGATGGATTTTGAGAGATGGTTTAACCAAACAAGTGTGGTCCAATATGACGAGAAAGTATACTATGTTTCGGTAGTACCAACTCAGCATCTGTTTTGGTATTTTCTACCTAATAAATGAGTGACACTTGTTTCAAAAAATCACATAAGACTACTCCAATAAATTAATCACAATATTCTATATTATCGGGAAGATAAATTAATCATTTATTGGAGTAGTTTGATGTGGTTTTTTGAAACAGATTTCACTAATTTATTAGGTAGGAAATACCAAAACAGATGCTGAGTTGGTATTACCGAAACATGGTATACTTTTTCCAATATGACGACTTGTTTTCACAAATGAAAGCCTTTAGTGAATACATATTTACTATTACAATGTGTGTATTATATAAGAGTTTTACCATAAAGTGTGCCAAATGCCAAATATTTGGCATTTGGCACACTAAACACCAAAAATAGACCATCATGAGGTGTGTCAAATGCCAAAAAAATCTGGCATTTGCTACAGTACTCTCTTATGTTTGGAACGGTACGGATGAAAATTGTAAAAGTTTTAATATTTTTTATTCTTACTGTTAGGTTCTAAATGTTTAGAACAATTGGCAAATCGTGAACACAAACTTGTCTAGATATAGATCTTAGAGTCTATTGGTTTTATTAGACAATGCTCAAGGTGATTCAAGTCAAGATTCAAGAACATACAAGTTGCAGGAAGAAGACTTCATATCTGCCTGGTTCGATCGATCAAAGAACAGGCTCGATCGATCGAAAATCGTATCTGCAGAATTTTAAGTCGGCCCAAACAGTAGCTTAAGCCCATTAAGGATTAGGGTTTCAGATTTACTTCTCTCGCTATATAAAGGAAACCTTAAGCCACGTTTTTGAGAGCTTTTGGAGAGAGAGAAGAGAGTGTCTCTTTTGTATCTAGGGTTTTGTACCCAAACCTCTCTAAGTCTTTGTTGCTCATATTGTTATTTATGTGAATCTCTTGTGAGATCTTTGAAGAGCTTTCCTTCACATAAACTTAGGGTTATCAATATCTTGGTAATCATTCAGTTGCAGATTCAAGAACTTAAAGATACACAAGCGGGGGTGCTTGTACTTGATTGAAGAGTCCAAGAAAGAAGGAGTCCGTGGATTCGGAACTTGCACATGGTCGTGTCAGTAAGTTCTACTGGTGGGTAGCATTAGAAAGTCGAGCGGGGAGCTTGTAGTCCTTCTGTATGAACTTCGATTCTTTTGCATAGTGGATTCAGGTTTACCTTGAGGATTGCTAGGTCAAATCCTCCCCAGATTTTTACCGTGTGGTTTCCTGGGTCATCATATCTTGTGTTCATTTATTTTTCGCTGCTTTATATCTTGATATGATTATTTGATTGTTTTAACCTAGAATTGCATAATTTGACTAAGTAACAACTTGGCTAATTAATCTAGGCTAACCAATCTGGTTGTGTTTTAAGGGGTCTAAATTTCTAACACTTACTTTTCTCTCTCCTCTCTCACCTGTCTTTTATCTCTCCCATCTACTTGAGTCTTTCTTCCTCACTCATTCTCACTCTCAGCTTCTCATTTCTTCCTTTCTCTAGAGCATACCACTGTCCTCATCTGCTGCCGATCTCACCAAGTAGCAGGCCTCACCAAGCCACCGTTGATCTCACAAAGTAGCAGACCTCACCAAGCCGCCGCCTAGCCATGACCCACGAACCCGACCATAAACACAGCCACACCGACCCATCCCAACTGCCACAAGCCTTCGCACCACATCCATAGCAACCCACGGCCTGATCAACAACCCACAACCCAATCGAAACCCATCCTAACCGCCATAAGCCAACCCACCACATCCACAGTAACCCATGGCCTGATCGCCACGCCACGCCACCGTCATCACACCACACCATGCCGCCGAGCTTGCGATGACATCCACCATGTCATCGGAGCCTCCCACCATTGGATCTCTCTCAATCGACTTGCAGTGGTGGGTTTTGCTTTTGGGCTTGTTTGATTTGGGATGAGTTTTGAGGTTTGTGATTGTGGTGGGTTGCGACAATGGTACTGTGATTATGGCGGCAATTTGGTAGTTGTGGTGGTGATTATTGGGTGGTTGTGGTGATTATTTTTTGGGTTGTTGTGGATTTTTTAATTTTTTTTATAAGGTGGTGTTGGTGGATCTGGGTTTGTGTTGATGGTGGCTGTCAGTATTGTTGTGGTAGTGGTTGTTGGTGGCCATTGTTGCGGTAGTGGTGTTTGTGCCGTTGTTATTGTTGTTGATGATGAGGAGGAGTTAATATATTATTTTAATGTGTTGTAAATATTATTTTAATGTATAGAATTGAAGAATAAAACATGTGATGAATGGGATATTGTAAAATGATGTGGCAAAATAATAAAGTAAGCTTATGGTGTATCAAAATGACATTTTTTTTTTATAGAAGAGCTGATGGGAATGCTCTAATAAACCCATTGTAGTAGGTATTTATAGTAGGTTAAATTTTAAACTAATACTTTCCCAAAAAAAAAAAATCTCAAACTAAATCTTTTTTTTTTTTTTTTTTAGAAACCTGCTTCTATATTAAAAACTGAAATCAGCCAAAATCGGCTAAAAGTACATCAACGACTTGTGGTGGAACATCCTCCATCCACATAGAAAAATCATCAATAAGTCTCACATGTTTTGCTAAAAAATGAAGAACTGAGTTACTCGACCTACGGGTGTGAGAAAAGAAAACACAATTGCAAAAGGGTAAATAATGCTTAATAGAAGAGATTAAATGGCCAAAAGATGAGAAAGACTCCTCTCCCTTTCTTAAGGCAGAGATGACCACCTTTAAATCTCCCTCAACAACAAAAGAGGGTAGGTTGAGGTCCATAGCCAATGTGATAGCTCGGACTGCTGCTAGAGCTTCGACTTCATCTAATGAGGATGGGAGCTTGATTTTCTCTGCCAAGGAAGCAATCACCTTACCTTGAGAGTCATGGACGACCACTCCCACCCCTACCTCCTCCGTATCAGCAAACACTACCCCATCAAAATTAATCTTTAGAAGTTGCGGAGGAGGGGGCTCCCACTTGGGTCTTAATCTTTGGGTCGGAGAAACCTGTATCTGAGCTATTGGTTGCACCTGTGTAAATTAAAAGGAGCATTTGTTTGGTTGAAGAAAGGACCTGAGATAGCGAGTAGGGCTTGCTGCTAGTTCAAAGTTGATTGCACCGAGACCATCTCATCCATGCAATTACTGTGAACAGTTCTGGATTCCTTCCATTCTCCGACATGAAGTGAGTGAGCTCATAGAAATTAGAAAACTTCTTAGACCTGCAAAACAGCCACAACGTGTCAACTTCCCATATGGCAGAGAGTTCAGGACAGTCCCACAAAGCATGGTAACCATCCTCGGCCTCCAAGTTGCACTGGCAACACATGTCTTCAACAATGACTTTTCTGCAAATAAGATTATAAGACTTGTAATACAACTAGGGTTTTTTTTTCTTGTACACTAAGTAGGATTGGATTAGGATTTGCTTACTTGCATACCAAATAAGATTGAATTTGAATCTTGAGTAAGAGCTGGACCTTAATTTATCTTTATAAAATCAGAAATTGGTTAGCGTTAGATATATGGCATTTGCTATTTTTTTTTTTTTTTTTTTTTTGAGAGAGTCATATACGGCATTTACTTGGTTGTGCTAACAGGGGCGGCGGTACACTTTGTTCAGGGGGTTCAAATGAACCCCCTGACTTCAAAAAAAGATTTATATATAATAATTTTTTGTGAAGTTTAATACTTTAATTTACTCCTAAAATTTTTTTTTGCACACCCTAACTTAAATCTTATATACTCTTATTACAAGTATTTCCAACTTGAAGAATAAGAGTAAGTGTTTGTGAATTGTATCACTTTTTATTATAAATTTACTTTATACGTGTGTGAGTGTGTCTAATATTGATTGTATGCTTGACTTTTTGTTACTATGTTATTTGCGTGAATAATGATGTGTGTGGTTGTTTGTGTACAATATAAATGCAATATAACTTTATATAATTCAATAATTAGGAAACAGAGACGGTTTGTTACGTGTGTGTGTGTGTGTGTGTGTGTGTGTGTGTTGTTATTATGTTATAATAACTTTTTGTTATAAAGTTAGAAAAATTCAAGAAAAAAATTGTAAAGTTAGTAATTGTTCAAGCATTTGATTGGTTAAATTGTATAAATGAGTGTGGTTGTGTGCATTAATAATTAATACAGAGCCAATGATTTGAGTTTAGTCATTTAGTTTAAAATATTTTTATAAAAACAATGACACATAGATAATAACAATTGTATAAAAATAAAAATGGTCATGCTAACGAGTGCCCTTAGGGTATTGGTTAACAATCTTGTTAAAAAAAGTTTTTGTTATAAAAGAAAAAAAGCAATTAATTTTTTGATAGTTTTTTTCATTTCCCATAAAAGTGATGTCAAAATTTTCCTAAAATGGATTGCTAACTAATGCCCTAAGGGCACTCGTTAGCATCTCCCAAATAAAAATGTTAAACAAACTTAATAAAATAAAATGGTCATAACTGTGGGGACAGTTTTTGCGGCCCAAGCCCAAGGAGGTATGGATTCGGAACCCACTGAGCCCAAAACAATAAATTTTGTAGAGAGTGGGCGAAAGGGCTAGGCAAGTAATGGAAATGACAGTATTAAGCAGCAACACTGATGTGAAAAGCTGAATTAATGTGCTCTCGGACTAAAATGGGTACTCTGTCCGAAGAGATGTTTTCATTCATAATCAAGGATTACAATTCCTGGAGCTACAACCATCTACTATATCCTTTCTCTCTCCTGTTTTCCGATCCCTTTCTATCAGAGGTACCCTTCCCTTATATAGCATTACCTTCTTACATCTCCTCCGTCCACTTGTTCATCATCCAGGCATCCACTTGAGTACATGTCCCATCATCCCACCTTTAGCCTTATGTGAGTGGCGGTAGCTGAGAAAGCACTGTTCAGGTGTCCTGTCCACATAAATGCGGCCAGAAAGGTAGGTGCAGGGCATTAAATGTGGTGGTTGAAGTATGCCTCCTTGATATTCCCCTGTTGCCGTTATCTTTATGTGTGTCCGAGGCTCCTCTCCCTCCTGACGCTTGTCAAATAGATCACTTGAACCTCCCATACTCGCGTTTGATCAAACCTCTTCGGATCCGAGGACTCATGAC
>NW_027069741.1:436184-492187 GCF_002906115.3 Quercus suber
TTCTATCAGAGGTACCCTTCCCTTATATAGCATTACCTTCTTACATCTCCTCCGTCCACTTGTTCATCATCCAGGCATCCACTTGAGTACATGTCCCATCATCCCACCTTTAGCCTTATGTGAGTGGCGGTAGCTGAGAAAGCACTGTTCAGGTGTCCTGTCCACATAAATGCGGCCAGAAAGGTAGGTGCAGGGCATTAAATGTGGTGGTTGAAGTATGCCTCCTTGATATTCCCCTGTTGCCGTTATCTTTATGTGTGTCCGAGGCTCCTCTCCCTCCTGACGCTTGTCAAATAGATCACTTGAACCTCCCATACTCGCGTTTGATCAAACCTCTTCGGATCCGAGGACTCATGACTACTCGGACATATGAGCATCTCCTCGGATGGTATACGTGTTCATCCCCAGGCATCCCCCATTGGCGTGGGCTTCCGACTGAAGGCTTCATCTCCTCGGATGAAGAGTGTTCCTCTTTTAGGGCCTTGGGCCGAATAAGCTGGGCTGGGTTTTTCTCCCCCCACAATAACTATCCACATTGGCAATAAATAATCATAATGAACTATCATGTAACAATTCAAAATTTAAAAACTTGTAGAAAGAAATTGTAGAACTTTTTTTTTCTTCGATAATTCAATATATTCAAATTCTCTTTTTATTATTATTTTTTATTAATTTAAGTGTCTTAATGACCCCCTAAATAAAATTCTTAGAGCCGCCACTGTGTGCTAATGATGGAAAGATGAGTACAGTGCCCATATACAAAAAGTTTATTTAACTTTAATCCATATGAATAACAATATTAACACATAACAATATCACGTCCAATTCATCAAAAAAAAAAAAAACAATATCACGTCCAGGGGTGGAGGGCAAGGGGCCATGGGCCTTTCAAAAATCCTCCCTCCCTCTTGTATTTTTGAAAAAATATATAAAATTTTGGACATGAAATTTAAATAATGCCTCCTAGATTTTTACTAAAAATATATAATGCATTTATATAGTTGACTAATGCATTTTCTTCCCTTTAATTACTCTTATATCACACATATATAGCTCATTAAATCAAAGTGTATTTAATGTATACTATAAGGGCCAGATTTGAGTCCCTAGCCTAAAAGGTGGATTAACTTAGACCCAAAAAGCTCAAAATAATAAATTTATAGAGAATGAGTTGGAAAACTAGGCTCAAATGAATCAGACAAACACTAAAATAGATTCAGATGACAAGGGAATGGAAAATAGACTAGTTTATATTGAAGAAAAATCATCCTCAACACAATTCGAGGAGATCTATTCCGATATATTTCTCATAGGTTTGATTACACAGTTAGTTATTGGTGCTATGGTGTTTTCTATGTGTTTTTCTCAATCCCCTGTCTCATTGCCTCCTTCTTCTTTTATACTATCTTTCCTTTTCATCTCCACCTTCCACGTGCATGCCAGATGGTTGGTGTTGATATTTGTCCCATTAGCACTTCCCATAAGTCATTAAAAAAGGCGTCTGTGAGAAGAAGGAGGCAATGAGATAGGGGATCGAGAAAAACATATAGAAAACACCATAGCACCAAGAACTAACTGTGTAATCAAACCTGTGAGAAATATATTGGAATAGATCTCCTCGGACTGTGCCGAGGATGATTTTTCTTCAATATAAACTAGTCTATTTTCCATTCCCTTGTCATTTAAATCTATTTTAGTGTTTGTCTGATTCATTTGAGCCAAGTTTTCCGATTCATTCTCTATGAATTTATTGTTTTGAGCTTTTTGAGCCTAAGTTCATCCATATTTTGAGCTAGGGACTCAAATCCGATCCTTACATATACCATACGTGATTTAATTATGTTCTATTTTTATTTAATTGACTTTTTATATTTTTAGTCATATCAAGTTTTTGAGAGAATAAAGGTAGACTTACTTGATGTTAATATTTTTTTAAAATAAGAAAATATCATATGTTAAATCAAAATTAGAAATATTCTTATTATATAAGTAATAAATAAATATAATATACTTATAAAAAATAAAAAAATATAATAGATATACACACACTATTTGTGTGTTATACTTTGGAATTATATATATATATATAACTTGATCCCTCTCTATAAAAAATTTCTAGCTTTGCCACTAATCATGTCTGGAAAGAAAATAATCTTAGATAGAGTATATTTGATAGCTTTTTATTATTATTATTTATTTATTAAAATAAAAAGAAGGGTAAGCTGGTTGATAGCTTTTTATTTTTTTAGAAGCAAACTTATGATAGAGACGTGTTTCAATCGGAACAATCTCTCTAAATCCTCTAACAATGGTGTAAAGAGAACCAAATGTTAGTGGGATTATTGACTTATTGTATCAACGTCTAATACTATATTTAGTTCTATATTATATGACAAATATGTTTCCTTTCTAGGGAAGTCTTTATATAGTCTTTTTCTTCTTCTTTTTTGATAGGAGATATTGATTTTTTCTTCAGTCATTGTCCGGTTTTGGTACAATAGCGAACTCATTATTTACGCGGGCATTGTGAAGTTTTCAATTGTACAATATTTCGGGACGAAATTGCAAAATGCCCTTTTTGGGCAAAATAAGCAGCATTTTGCCCTCTTTTTCAAACTAATTAGGGAAATACCCCTCTTTTGAAAATCGAGTTTCTCAAAATCAATTTAGGCCCTATAGCAGCGTTTTTAAGGAACATATAGTAACGTTTTCAGGACCTATAGTGGCGTTTTGTAACTCCATTTATATAAAATCGAGTTATAGGTAAAAAAAATTAAAAAAATTGCCTATAACTCGATTTATTGGGAGTCGAGTTACAAAACACCACTATAAGTCCTGAAAATGTCACTATAGGTCTTTAAAAACGCCGCTATAGGGCTCTAGAATTTTTTTTTTAATAACTCGATTTTGAGAAAATCGAGTTTCAAAAGAGGAGTATTTCCCTAATTAGTTTGAAAAAGATGGCAAAACGCTGTTTAATTTGCCCAAAAGAGGGCATTTTGCAATTTTGTCCCAATATTCCGCCAAAATGCTAGTTAGTTAAAAATCATGTGAAATTAAATATAAATTAAAAATCATAAAAATAAAGTATGAATAAAATTAAATTACCTTAATTACTTGATGAATTTTTTTTAATGAAAAGAAAAAGTAATTCATGTAATTAAGGATGGGCATTTCTTGCTATAAAATATTGTGAAGATGATTAAGATAATTTTAAAATTAAATAAAATTTAATGGACCATTTGGTAATATGATTTTAATATGAGTAATGATTTCAATTGAAAATATTTTTAACGAAAATACATTATAAATCACGTACCTCTTTTTTTTTTTTATGAAGAAAAGCTCTTGATAACCTAATATGAATAACCTATAAGATGCTAGAAAACCCACCTTTTTCTAGCCGAATTATTCTGATGGAGAAGATGTTACATCTTGTTTTCTATTATATTTTGCATCTTAAGAGAACTTCTTCTTCTTCTTCTTCTTCTTTTTGGAAGGGGAAAGGTAAAAGCATCTTATGAGAACTTATATGGTTCTCAATACATTTACCTTGTTTTAAGAGAATCATCCCAGTTAATGCCTAGGCATCTATCTAAGAAAAGTTTTGAATACACTAATTTTAGTTTATATACTTTTTCTTTTTGCTAGTCGGCACTTCACAAAAACCTTGGTAAGAAGTAAGAACATAATCCAAGAGCTTCAACCATCCATCCCACATTCCAATCCCCAATCCGAAAAGAATATTGGACTCCCTATTATATGTATTTTAATGGAAGGATTCCAGCTCTTCCAATTATCAGTAAACGATTCGGTACTCTGAGGATAATGTTTTCTCATCTCCCATAATAGTAAATCTCCGTATTCTCAAATTAAAAAAAAAAAAAATATATATATATATATATATGGGTTGGGTTTAAGTTACACTAGATATTTTTTAATTGGATATGAATTTTAACAAATTGACCATTGGATTATATTATCTTTGTATATTCTCCATGCTTGTGAAATTTTAAGGTGAACAAAGATCAATAGTCATATCATCTATTAATTGTATAAATTCGAGTTTTTGTAGTTTAAAATAATGTATAAAAGATGAGTCTATGGATTAAATAGTAAATAGCATTTGATTGACATGAAATTTGGCACACATGTTTAGAACATATAGAACATGTAATCCAATGATGGAAATTTCAAAATATAAATTTATATCAAGTTATTAGGTTGTGTAATATTGCTTAGAGTTACACCAGGTGTAACTCTAAATAATGTTACACTACTCAATATATTTTAAATGGATGCAAATTTTGATAAATCAACTGTTGGATTATCTTATCTTTATATATTTTCTATGTTTGCAAAGTTTCAAGGTAATCAAAGATCAATAGTCATGTTATCAATCAATTGTTTAAATTCAAGTTTTTGTAGTTAAAAATATTGCATAAAATATGAGTTTATGGATTGAATAGTAAATAACATTTAATTGGTATAAAAATTGGCATGTATGTTAAAAATATATAGAACATGTAATCCAACGGTGAGATTTTCAATATATAAATTCAATAACAAGTTATTAGATGATGTAACATTGTTTAGAGTTATATCATGTGTAACTTGCACCCAACCCATATATATTAGATATTTTGTTTTGAGAAATACTACATACACAATATTTTCACAACAAAATCATAGGTGGTATATTATTATTGGTTCAAATTTAAATTTACCAATAAAAGTATTATTTTTGCCCACCAATAACAACCCGTAACAACTTGCCACTTATAGTTTGTTGTGAAATCGTTGTAGACATAACATTTCTCTTTTGTTTTTGATGATTTAGGTTTCATTTTTTTAGGTGTAAAATTAGTTCTTTTTAAATGATTTCAATTGAAAATATTATCAAAGAAAACCATATGTTTGTCAATGTTTAGTTTGGTTGTATTCTTGAAAATGCTAAAAAAAAAAAAAAAAAAACCAATTTAGGGACCAAAAAGCCTTCGGTCTTGAGTTTTTTTAGGGTAAATTGCAAATTACACTTATAAAGTTTGAGAGTGTTTGAATTTTACATCTTGAAGTTTTAGAATTTTGATTTTACCCCCTAAAACTTAGGGGCATTTGAATTTTATACCTTGAGATTTTAGAATTTGGATTTTACCCCCCTAAAGTTTGAGGGTGTTTGGATTTTACACCCCTAAACTTTAGGGAGTAAAATTCAAACACCCTCAAGCTTTAGAGAGTAAAATCCAAATACTTTTAAAATTTATGAGGTAAAATCTAAATTTTTAAAAGTCAGGATGTAAAATCTAAACACCTCTAAACTTCAGGGGTAAAATCTAAATTCTTGAAATTTAAGGTATAAAATCCAAACACCCCCAAACTTTAGGGGTATAATTTGAAATTTACCTTTTTTTTTTTTAATAATATGTATAATTCAAAGTTTTATTTTTTATTTTTGGTTTATTAAGTAAAGTTTGAAGTTGAATTTTCAAAAGTTAAACCTAAATCCCTCTCAAAAATTAAGTTGGTTGAAAGATATTGAAAAAAAAAAGGCCAACTAGCCCATACTTATGGCCCCTTAAAAAAAACCTTTTTAATAAATACTTAAACTCAAGTAGTACTACTGAATTGGAGGTGTCAAACACCTTAAGAAGTGTTGTCAATTACTTATGCAAAGACCACCAATACCTCAAGATCCTCAATGCTACCCACAATGGCTTTCACCTCCATCCCTCCTCTCAATCTCTCTTAAATTAGTTTCATAACAAGAAAAAAAAATAATGGATCAATCTTATTCATAATTTTATTTTCTTGGTACCAGATACTTAAACTTTGGGATTGAAAAATATATATTTTTCCCTTAATAGAGGCTAACAATGTTTGTATGTTTGGATGCTAACATGGCTAAGATAATGGGAAATAAATGATTTACTGAACATATATATATATATATATAAAATATAGTTTTGGTGAGTAAAACATAACATTGAGTAGTTTTAAATATAGTCGAATTAAAATATTTATTTTCGTGTCAAATTGTTTGTTTTTTTCAATTTCTAAAATTTACATTTTTCTCTACTTGTTATGGTCATCAATTCACCATTTTTTAGGGTTCTCAAAAAAAAAAAAATTTCTTAATTTTTTTGAGCTTGGAATTAAATGCTAGATATGAGATAGTGACACAATTTTGTTTGTATATGAGAATTTAGGGTATTATATAATTTATATTACTTTAGGCTTCATTTGGTTAGAGGATGGAAAAGTGGACGATAGAATATTTAGTTTTTTCCTAACGTGTGTTTAGTTGAGTGGGTGAAAAAGTGAAAGGATAAAAACCTCTTTTTTTTTCTTTTTTTTTTTTCTTGAGAAGAAAATCAAGAGAAAAAAAAATGGTATTTGTATAAATTTACTCTCATGCCTCTATTACATTTAAAAAAAAAAAGTTTAGAAGAAAAAAAACCTAGTATTTAGAAGAAAAAAAAATGAATGTTTAATGTAGAAAAAGAAAAAAAAAGAAAAAGAAAAAGAAAACTAATGTGGAGGGGGGAGGGGCAGACGGGTAATTTTCCATCTAAGCCGACTTTCCACCATTTTCTCCACAATTTGTGGGGAAAACAAAATCTCTCAAAATGTGGGTTAGAAGAGAAAACAAAATCCCCCTCTCTAATCAAACACTTCAATTGTTCGTTTTCTCTTCTCATTTTCCATTCCCGGCTAAAATAATCTCAGTCAAACGGACTCTTAGAGTCACTGAAAATTACTGCATAATTTTGTATGAAAATCAATTATAGAGGATTTTCATTATTTTAAGTAGAAATGTATTAAAAAATATATATATATATATATATATATATATATAATTATTGTATCTTTTTTTTTAAACCTTCTTCATCTTCCTTTTCCTTTGAGAATTACAACCCAACACACAAAAATGGAACAAAAACCCATTTAGTATTTTGCATATTCATATGATAACTCTCTGCTTTTTGAAATTTCTTGCTCTGTTTCTGTATCTCTCTCATTCTGGTTTTTTGGTGGGATGGTTTGGTTAAAATTTTGCAAATAATTTGATGCGGTAAAAGCAATAAAATAAATATAAAAGAAGGAAAAAGAATGAGCTGGAGGAGAGTGTGAAGTTTGTACAGGGTGTAGCTGCTCACACCCTTCTCCTTTGCTTCACGCTATTGCTGGTTCTCAAGCTCAACCACATCGTCTCCTACTCCTAGTGGTCAGTTTTCTTCTCTTTTTCTATTCTTTTTTTTTCAATTTTCAATTTTGTTGTTGTTGTTTTTGTGGGTGTTTTTTGAGAAACAAACCCACACACAAGAGAGAGTGACAATGGGTCTAACACAAATGCATACCACAACTACACTCAAAAGCTATGGTTGATTTTTGTTGGGTTGGATTCTTTTTTTGGGATTTTGATTGTTTTCACAATGTTTGTGGCGTTGAAAAGTGAAAAAAAAAATGATGGCTTTGGGGTATTAAGGGGTATTTGGTTTGTTCTTTCAAACAACAATTTTCAGTTTTTAAATAATATTATACATATTTTCACACATTTTTTACTCACACGTATTTCCACAAATATTTTCAAACAACAATTTTCAGTTTTTAACACATGTAACAAATGAACCCTAAATTGGTGAAAAAATTCATGGGGTTTCTTTCAGCAATAGTGAATAAATTTTTTTTTTTTTTTAATGAGAGAAAATTGAGAAATATAATAAAATATATATATATATATATTTTTTTTTATAGCTGTGCATTGGAGTAAGAGCTCTCACAGCAGTACATCCATATTGCTATATTGCTAAATTATAGCTCCTCAAACATCAAAATCTTGCTCCAGTAATGGAGCTAAATCTATTTTTTTAGCTCCACTGCTACAGTGCATATCTATAAAATAAATCTGCACTGTTCATGAAAGCTAAAAAAAAAAAAAATTATTTTATTCTGCCCCTAAGATTAAATATATTATTTCATTCTCTCTCTCTCTCACTCTGTGCCTTTCTCTTTCTCTCAGTCACTCAGCTCTCATCCTTTCCCAAGACTCTCTCAAGCTCTCATCCTCTCCCAAGACTCTCTTAGGCTCTCAAGCTCTCATCCTCTCTCAGTCACTCTCCTCTCTTATCATCACTCTCTCAATCTCCCTTATTCACCACCGTCGGCCCGACCTAGTGGTCCCAAGCCGCCGATCGTCTCACTGTCACTCTCTCAAGCTCCCTCATTCACCGCCGCTGGCCCAGTCCAGCTATCCCAAACCGCCAATCACCTTAGACCCAGCCCTTCTGTCGACCCAGCTCGCTGACGTTGTGCATGTGTTGTGATTAGTGATTTTTTTTTTTTTGATTGGTGATTTTGTTTGGTCTGGGTTGAGGAAAAAAAATTCGAGATATAGTTTTTTTTTTTTTTTTTCCTACTGTGGACTGGTAGTGGTGGTGTTGGTGGTGGTTGTGGCTGTGGTTGATCGTAGAGATGGTTGTGGTTGGTGCTGTGGATTTTTTTGGATAGTGAGATATATTATTTTATTGTAGTGGTTATATTATTTTATTGTGATGTATATATTATTTTATTGTGTTAAAAGCTAAAATAGATCTACTACTGCAGCATGTGTGTAGGTAAAATAGATAAAATAACTTTTGGTAGAGCTAAATTCCTAATTTTTTAGCTCCACTGCTGTGGATGCTCTAAAAAAGTTAAAATTTTTTAGCAATAGCTCCATTGTTGTAGCATGCATTTTAAGTAAAAATAGCAATATAACTATTTAACACCACTATTAGATTTAGGGCTGGCCCTAGACATTTTGGGGCCTAAGACGAAAACTAAAAATGGGGTATTTTTTATACACACACACACACACACACATATATATATATAAATTAAATTAATATTAATTTAATATTTTTATATTATAATATATTTCATTTAAAATCTATTTTTCTTGCCTTTTGAGATGCTAATTGACCAATTAAATTTTTGTATTCAAGTTCTTCTAACATCTCCTTTTCAATCGATAATATAGCTAATTTACTTAATCTTTCTTGGGACATTGTTGATCTTAGATATGATTTTATTAATTTTAATTATGAAAAACTTCTTTCTGCAGAAGCTACTATAACAGGCATTGTTAGTAAAATCCTATAACAATGCATGTATTTGGAAATAAATCTAATCTTTTTATATAATTTAGTATGTCAATTGGAGTATAATCCTTTATTTGTAAAATTTCTTTTAAAACGTTTAATTTTGAAGATAAATCTAAACCATCAATATCATAATAAACATCATGTTTGAGAAAATCTTCAAGTTTAAGACAGTATTTTTGTAAACTATCATTATTTAGAGGCTTCAATTTTGTGAAGTTAAATAGAAAACCAAAAATATCTTCACATATTTTCTAGTAGACATTTCTAATCAAACAATATATTTATAAAGACTAAAATAAAAAATAACTTTCAAGTGTAGAGCAAATGAAAAATAGAACTTGATTTATTTATATAAAAAGTATTGCCGTAGTTTCCCTGAACCATAACAAGTTTTTAACAATCTTAACTTGCATAAATAAAGACTTTATTCAATATATTACTCTAACTAAAATATATATATAAAAACACAATATTAAAATTTTAAAAAAAATTTAAACACAAGCATAACAAAAATTTAAGCAAAGCCATAACACAAGGCTTATTAATAAGACCCACCTAAAAAAAACACATAAAAAAAAAAATCATATCTAATATCTATAACCCAAAAAAAAAAAAAAATGCAGGCTTTATAAAAAAAAAAAAAAAAATGAAGGCCCAAGCAACGTGAAACTACTGAGGCAGACGGCCTAATCTTTTTATCTTAAGTTAAGTCTAAGGCTCCGTTTGTTTTGGCTTCAAACTGATTCCGAAAATGATTTTCCAGAAAATACGGTGTTTGGTTCCTATGGAAAAAACAGTCAACGGAAAATATGATTCACGTTGACCGGAAAATAAGGCCTTTTGAACGGAAAATATTTTACACTCTTATTTTACCTTCAATTGATTTCCGGAAAACACACCCGAAAAGAGAGAGTGAGAGAGAGCCCAAGCACACTCCACCTGAAGCACATCCTCGCCGGTCAGATCGCCGTCCTCGTCGTCGTTGCCTCCTTCGTCCTTGATCTCGTCACCTCCTTTGTCCCCGATCGCGCCGCCCTCTTGATCGCGCCAAGATCGCGATCACGGCGCCAAGTTCGTGCCTGCGAGATCGTGCCGAGATCGCACCGTCCTCCTCTGGGTCAGATCATCATCTTCGATCTCATCGTCGTCTTGATCGCGTCGCCCTCTCGATCTCGTCATCCTTCTCTAATTTTTTTTTTTTTTTGGTTGCGGTGGTGTGGATGGTGGATTTTCTGTGGGTTTTGTGTTGTATCGTGGTGGGTTTTGTGTGGATAGTGGTGGTGGATTTTCTATGGGTACTAATGTGTGGGTGGTGATGGATTTTGTGATATAAAATTTGTTTGGAAATTGAGAAAATGGATGAGAAAATGTGAGAAAGTAGTAGGAAAATAGCATTTTCAAATGCAACCAAACATATGAAAACATTTTCTAGGAAAATTTGAATAATACTGCCAAACACTTGAAAATATTTTCCTTTTCCGGAAAATAGCATTTCCGGAAAATAGATATTTTTCAGAAAATATTTTACGGGAACCAAACGGACCGTAAGCAAATAAAACGCAGAGAAAGTCTGAAACTAAAGAAGCCAAGCGACCATTCATCAAAAAAAAAAAAAAAGAAAAAGAAAAAGAAAAAGAAGCCAAGCGCCCAAATAGAAATAATACCTGATGCAGAGTCACTAGAGATGAGAGAACTCAAAACCTAGAGGCTAGAGCAGAGGCGTAGAGGCAAGCTTGCTTGAGAATGAGATGAGAAGGATTAGGAATCAGAGAGGCGGAAAGCAGAGAAAGAAGCAGAGCTGCAGAGGGAACGGTAAAACTAAAAATTTTAGGGATTGGAGTTGTTTTATTTGTTTGGATTTGTGATTCTTTTGTGGTTGATTTTTGGTTTGTCTAGAGGATAATAATGTTATTTTTGGGCAATAATTTTGTTTAGAACCAATGTATAACCGGTTTTACCAAAATTTTTGTTTGTTTGTTTAAAAGGATGTGCCAAATTTTTGTAATTCATCTGAAACTAAATTATTTTTTTTCCCTCCTACCCCTTTTTTTCTGAAATTTTGAGACCCCTTTCCACTTGGAGGCTAAGAGTATTCGCAGCAATGGAGCTAAAAATTTAGCTTTTTAACTCCATCAAAAGTTACTTTATCTATTTTACCTACACACATGCTGCAATGATGGATCTATTTTAACTTTTAACGCAATAAAATAATATAAATATCACAATAAAATATTATAACTACTATAATAAAATAATATATTTCACTAAAAAAACATCACAGCACCAACCACAACCACAACCACAACCAGCTCTACCATCAGCTGCAGCCACAGCCACCACCACCACCAGCAATCCACAACCGGAAAAAAAAAAAAAAAAAACTCAAATCTCCAATCTTTTCCCTCAACCATAGTCACAACCACAGCAACTATCACCACCACCACCACCAATCCACAGTAGAAAAAAAAAAAAAAAATCCACCATGAGCACAAGCCACTGCCACAAACACAAACCCACATTGGCGCTGGGCATGAGATAACAGAGAGAGGGTGGAGCTCGGAGGTTCGGCCTTTGAGGTGGAGAACACAAAGACCGGAGTTGAGAGAGATGGGCGGTTGGGACGGCGTCGGTCTGAGAGAAATGGTCGGCTGGGACAACGTCGGTCCGAGAGAGACAAGCTTCAGAGGCAGATGACGATGGTCTGGCCGGCGACGACGTTGACAAGATGACAGTGACCTTGAGAGGCTTGAGATGAGAGTGAACGAGAGAGAGAGTGAATCAGAGTGCTGAATAAAAAATTGTACCGATTGTGATAAAATGAATAAAAAAACAGGAAGAAAGTTGTACTGCTGAATAAAAAATTCGTTTTTATTTTTTGCCCAAGTTACAGTGCACATCTATAGATAGATGTGCACTGTAGCAATTAAGCTAAAAATTTTAGCTATTACTCCACTACTGTGGGGTGTTTTTTGTGTTTGTGGAGCTAAATTTTAGTAATATAGCAATATGTCTCCACTGTTGCGAATGCTCTAGGCAATTGCCTAACTCGCCTAAGGGGACTAAGGGAAGGGCCAGCCCTGATTAGATTGTTTTAAACTCTTAATGCATTCTTCTCCTATCCAAAAAATCTAGATTTAAATTAAAAAAAAAAAGAAGAAAACTAAAAAAAAGAAAATAAAAAGCATGGGTTTGATAATTTGTGTGCATCCACAGTTCCAAATCCAAGCCTTAATTTCTCTACTCAAGCCAAAGTAACATACACAACCCAAAACGATATCGCTTATGGTATTACTATTAATCCACCAAAAGACACAGTAAAAATGGGTCTATTGCTGACGTGTCTCAATCTCAGCCGTAGCTTCATTCATTATCCAATGATGAGTAGGACTGAGATGTAGACAAAAGCTTCACGCTCACACCCACTTCACAATTTCCTCAAAACCCAGTGCCACTCTTTCAATTATCCATTTTTCTCTTTTTAATTTTTAATTTTTGTATTATATATATATATTTTAAAAATACTATATTATATATATAGTACTACCAAACCCAAAAAAAAAAAGAGAAGTAAAAAATTAAAACCATTCTTTGAGCCACAAAGCCCACAAGGGCAAGCAATTCTCACCTACATTAACATAACACACGTACAATTACAAAAACAAAGCCTTTCTCTTTCTCTGGGAGAGGTGTACCCAAAACTCTGTAAGACTCTCTCTTCTGTCTCTGATTTTCTTAAATTCTCAAATACTCATATCCAATCTGCTCCCACAAGTTCAAAGGAACACCTATAAGTTTCAGATCAGAGAACACACACACAAAAAATATAAAGGAATGATTTTTCTTTTGGTTCCCACCAAGTATGTGAAAAAAATCTATCTGTTTTTTTTTTTTTTTTATAAATTTTTCTTCATTTGGGTATTGTGGGGTTGATCTTAATATGAATATTTTTGATATTTTACTTTGCTTTTGTATCTGATTGGTGTTTGTGGATATATTGGGAAGTAAAAAGTTTGATTTTTTAGGGTTTCTGTATCAGCTTCTGTGACTTGGTTTTAATGCGGCTTTTTCTATATTCTTTGGTGGGTTTTGTTTTTCTTAATGTGAACATTCTGTTTGGTAGCTGAGAAAGTTGAGGGAAACAAAGAGAAAACTCGGGTGAATGATGGGTTGGGATTTTTTTTTTTTTTTTTGGGAGTTTGCGGAAAGTGGGGACATTGGGTTTGGTGAGTTTGTGTAGTTTAATTAGCTTAATTGGATTGGATTTCTCTCTGGGTTGACTGTAAATTGTGTGAATTTGATTGGGGTTTTTGTGTTTCTGAGGAACTAGGCTGTGTAGAATGTTAATGCTTTATGATTTGTTTAACTTTTTTGGTAATCAAAGGGTGTAAGAAATTGTAATCTTTGGTAAAAATTATGGGTAGATGAGCTGTTTGTGGAGAGCTTGTAGCCCAGCTCGCTAGGAGTCAGTGAGAGCTTGTAGCCCAGCTCGCTAGGAGTCAGTGAGAGAAGCTTAAATGTTGGATCCCAGTTTGGTTTTTTATTGGGTCTAGCTTGAGCAATGCTGGGCTTGGCTTGATTAAGTTTGTGATTGGTTACCAACCTGATAAGAACTGTCCCATGGAAAAGGAAGGCTGGTGGATTATGAGGAATTCTATTGGGTATGGGATTTGTGGCAGGTAGGAATCATTAGTGTAATATAGATGTGTACTTTGGATTGTTAGGCTAATGAAGAAGCTTAGTTAGGAGTTGTGAAAGACCTTGTGTTTGGTTGAGTTGAGTATGGGTAGGGCTATATGAGTTCAAGGAAGCAGTATTAGATGATTTAAGGTTTTGGGTAGCTTCTATCTTGTGAGGTTCATGATTGAATTAGAAGCTTGTGTAATTTTTTTTTTGGGTAGGATAAGCAATGGGCTAGGATAAGTATATGTGACGCTCATTTGGATTTTTCATTAATGGGTTAAAAAAGCTAAATCATAATTGAATTAATTGTTATGGAATGAATGGAACCATGCATTGATCCTGCTTTGAGTCTATTGACAAGGAGAATGCTATGGTGGGTGTGTGTATATTTGGTTGAATTTGTGTAGGGATTGGTCTCTAGTCGATTAAATTTATGGTATTAGGTTTTGCCACCTCTTAGAAGGTTTCTTAATTGATCTTTCCCTTTCTTAATCTCTCTCTGTTATATTGAATACTCTAGCTTAAAAAAATTCATTTTAGATTTGGATTCTGTAGAAAATGGTGTTCTATTGTTTAGGGTTAGTTGTAACTTATTTTATAAATAGCTTGAATATGCTTCCATCAATGGTATTGATATACAATAGAAGTAACTGCATCTTTATCCCTGCCTCAGAAATTAGTTCTGACTGACCTTTTATTGTAATCATAATGCTATGCTTTACTTTATTCTTACATTTATTGTTTTTCCGTATCTTTATTCGTGATTAATAATAAAGCCTTGGAGTTTTAGGTCCCAACTGTCATTTCTAATCTCTTTCTCTCTTTGGTTTGGTGGCCAGAAGCTGATGCAACAATACATAATTGAATAATGGCTGTTCAAACGTCTGGTAAATCAGTTTATGATGACTTTGATGATGATGAGCCTCTAATTTTCAAAAGGACCAACCCAACAGCTAAGCAAAATCGAGTAAATTCAGAACTAAAGAAGCCATCATCTCAAAGGCATGATGGACAATCTGGGAGGCAGGTTCCTGATGTGCCTTCTTCCAATGGTCAAAACTCCAGTATGCAGAAGGGTAAGATGGTTACATCCACCAAGGTATCACAAGTAAAGTATCCTCCAGCAAGCCCAAAGGCATCTACTTCATCCATCAAGGCATCACCTGAAAAGTCATCAGTGGCAAATTTAAAAGCGTCAACTACATTAGTTGGTCATTCAAAAAATTCATCTGAACAGAACATGTCAACTTCTGTTAAGGAGGAAAAAAACTCCGTGAAATGTCCCCCTTTAGAAAAAAATAGTGATTCTGAGGACTCGGGAGATGATAAACCATTGAGTGCTAGACTCTTGGTGAAACCCACCGCTGTCCCCAAAAGGACGAGCAAACCTGTTTCTGACGTCAAGGCATCTCCTGAAAACTCACTGGCAGCAAATTCAAAAGCGTTGACTACATTAGATGGTCGTTCAAAGCATTCATCCCAACAGAACATGTCAACTTCTGTTAAGGCGGAAAAGAATTCTGTTAAATGTCCCGTAGAAAATAGTGATTCTGAAGATGAGAAACCACTGAGTGCTAGACTTATGATGAAACCCACCATTGTCCCCAAACCTGTTCTCAACAAATCACAGGCATCAGAATCAAAATACACTCTGAAAAAATCTTCTGCAGAATCTGATGATGAAGCTCCTTTGTCTTCAAGGTTCTCACCAAAATCCAACATGGGTACATCCAGTAGTAAACAGCAGATAGTAAGTTCTAATGAAAAGAAACCTTTGGCTTCGAAAATTCAGCAAAATGGTTCTACCTCGAGGGATAAACAACAAAAGTCTTCCATGCAAACGAGCAAGAGACCTCTAGATAAGGTGAATTCCTCAGAACAACCTTTAGTTAAAAAGACAAAGCTCTCAGATGCATCTACACCATTGAAGATAAAGCAAACATCAGTCAAAGCTGAAGCAAAGGAAGATGACGATGACGATGATGACTTTATTCCAATTTCCCAGAGAATGAAGAAGTCATCTGCATCAGACACTAAGTCTTCTTCCCCAAAGAAAAAAGCAGTAAAAGTTGTTTCTTCTTCATTTAAGAAAACAACTAAGAAGTCCAAGAAAGTAGTGAAAAATTCAAAATATATAAGATCGACAAAAATGACACCTAGCTCTGGTGATGGCCAAAAGAAATGGACTACCTTAGTTCACAATGGTGTCATTTTTCCACCTCCATATCAGTCTCATGGAGTGAAGATGCTTTATAATGGGAAGCCAGTTGATTTAACTCCTGAACAAGAGGAGGTGAGTATCCCTCCCCCTCCTCTCTCTCTCTCTCTCTCTCTCTCACTCTCTCACACGCGCGCGCGCGCGCACCTGCTCTGCCTTCTTCCCTAATATTCAGTCCAGTAATCTTTCAATTATTTCTGCTCTTGCTCCTACTGACATTGCATTTACCATATACCTTTTACCCGCAGGGTTTCTAAATCTATTGGATGATTTCTTTTTGCAGGTTGCCACAATGTTTGCAGTGATGAAAGATACAGATTACATGCAGAAAGATAAGTTTAAAGAGAATTTCTGGAATGATTGGCGAAAATTACTTGGTAAAAACCATGTAATTCAGGGCTTAGAGAAATGTGATTTCACCCCAATATATGACTGGTACCAAGAGGAAAAGGATAAGAAGAAACAAATGACTACAGAAGTAAGTTGGTGGCTCTCACCTGCTTTCTGGGTTTGTTAATCAATGAAGTTTACTTAATGAGCTTGATTACAAATTCAAACCATTGTTTCATATCTTTAGTTGCTTTTACTTCCGAATTCATTGTTCTAGATCTTATCTACTCATTTTATTATAAGCAATGCCAGTGACCAGAAACTATGGTTTCTTTGGCAATGAACTTTGACATTTTCATGTAAGCTTTTTTCTCCAGAATATACTTATTAGGCATGTGATTCTGGTGGAGTTTAATAATAGTTTTTTTTTTTTGGGTTCAGCTTATGACATTTTTTCTGTCTTGCCCACTAATTGATAGCATATACTTTAGGTTTATTATTGTTAAGTTATACATGCACTAGTGGTTTTTGACGGCACAACCTCAGCCTCCATCTCTCTCTTGTGGGAAGAGGACCTAGAACTCTTTGGCTTAACAGCAATTGTTGAGCTTGTTAGGGCTTTCTACTGATTTACATGAAAGCTTCGCATTAAAGATGCTGTTGCATATAAAAAGCTATTACTGTATGTTTGATCCATTAGCTTTTGACTACAACTATGCTAAGAAATTATGATACATGATTAAAAAGACATTTTGATTATTTTTATTGCAAAATGGTTGTCTTTGACCTTTATATACGTCACTCTTCCAACATGTGTGTTGTCTAAACAAAGATTACATTGGAACTTCAATTGCCAATTGTTATAAGAGCCAGAATGACATTGAAATGAATAGGCCTTCCATATCTAATGCCGGCGTTTACCTCTGGAGCTAGTGTATTAAACAGTTGCTCCTTTCCTGGTATGGAAGTCAAGTACTCATGAAGCATGATGTGAATATGATCAATTGCTTCTCACATAATTGCTTTTGTCTGTGCTTCCACATTGCGGCTAATATGTCAATTTGCTTTACATACAGCAGCTCAGATCTAATCAAGGTCTTTCTGTTGCCAATGAGCTCTAGCTTAAATGGCACCTGCTCCCCTTGTAAAAGCAAGGTGGAGGTGAGGTCTTAGGTTTCAAGATCCACTGGGTGTGTCAGTAACTTACCAATAAAAAAATTAACGTCCTTTTTTTTTTTTTTTTTTTTAATATATATATATTTTTAATATGGCATTCTCAGTTTCAAAACAGTTGACGGAGAAGTTTCTGTTCATTCAGGAGAAGAAGGCATTGAAGGAAGAGAAATTGAAGCAGGAGGAGAAGTATATGTGGGCCGTTGTTGATGGTGTTAAAGAGAAGGTTTCTTTTAGCCTTGACTTTTTCTTCTTCTATTTTCCTCTCTTTCTTTTTGGTTGGGGGGTTGTAATATTTTGAAGATTTGAGGATATTCTGTCCTCTTTTCAATCCTCTAAACCTATCTTACATGCGGTTATTTTATTGTTATATTATGTTCTCTAGGCCTTTGCTGATTGATTTTTGAATTTTATATGTTGTTTGGACTATTGATTTACGTATAAATTAACAGATTCTCATTAATCTACAATACCCCCAATTAGCCACTAGTTTGTTATCTTTAAAAATGATTTGGTTGGTGGGTTGGACATTGCAAATTATTCTTACCTTAGGGTAAAATTTATGGTGCAGGGTGGGTAAATACAATTTACCCTTCCCCCTCCCCCTTCTATTTGGGACATTTCTAGAAACATGCTTAGGGGTAAAAAAATATGACAATTATATCTTTCTATACCTCAGTGTCTACTATATAATCAGTATTTTCCATGGGTTTAAAGTCAGTCACGTATCTAGTGCAACTTTTATTTATTCAGATTAAAATAGAAAAATCATGCTATCAATCATATGGGTAAGGCCTTTACTTCAAACTACTTTGAGCAAGTGTGTTGCATTTTTGCAATAGCCCTTTCATGATTGCTTCAACTTTTAGAAGAAATAATTCTTGCATTCTCAACTCATAGAATCAGCCCCTCCCCTTAACACCTACATAGATTGTTCCATCTTGTTTTAACTAATATCTTCTAGATGAAGCAATTTCACATTGACTTTGCAGAGTTTCTGATAGTGTCACGTTGACTTTCTGGTTCTATTGGTCACTGGGGTGCATTGACTACCGTATGGTGGTTTAGAAAGATTTGAAAATTTACATTGGTAATGCATATATGGCTATATTTCTCATTTTGTTCCGTTGTGAAGAAGTTTTTGTATGGTTGCCTTTGTTCTATTCATAACCCCCAAGAGTATTCCAAATCACATCACTGACTCTCTTTTGTGAGGTGGATGTAAAGGATGAACAGTCCTCCAACTGGGTTTGAGCTTGTTGTGAACGGTTGTCTGTGAACTATTCCTATGCCATATAACTGGTTCTATCAAATTGATGTTGCTTATATCCCACATTCCTGTATTGTTATTTATGCTGTCTATTTTGATTACGTTGATGTATTCACTAATTATGATATATTCTAGATGATAAATACATGTGTTTCCTTTTGTGGACCTTAGTGCATATTGTTTTTATCTTAAAGTGTGCATCTAATTTCTTATAATCTCAATCTCAGGTTGGAAACTTTAGAGTTGAACCACCCGGATTATTCCGAGGCCGTGGAGAGCATCCAAAGGTTCTATTAACATTTTTATACCTAAGATAATTTAAGAGTTGTATGTGATTGAATTCAGAATATTAGGATTTGCTGTCGCCATAAGTGGATGTGTTTTATTTATTTCTAAAGTTTATTATCTGAATTTGTTATTGATGGTTTGCTTCTATGCTGTCAGATGGGAAAATTGAAAAAACGCATTCGTCCTAGTGACATTACTATCAATGTTGGAAAGGATGCTTCAATTCCAGAATGCCCTATCCCTGGTGAAAGGTTTAGTTCTTCACAATCTCCTTGACAAGAAATCAAGTCATTAAGACCCTTTAAGAACTGTACTACACACACACACACACACACACAAAATTTTATATATATATATATATATGCAAGTGATTTTGAATAAAGTATTATATTTAAGCCAAGTATTTTTCTGTGACTGTTTTTAAGTTTTGGAATTTGTAATATTTGGCAGCTGGAAGGAAGTAAGACATGACAATACTGTCACATGGTTAGCTTTTTGGAATGATCCAATCAATCCAAAGGAATTCAAGTATGTGTTCCTTGCAGCTAGTAGTACCTTGAAGGGGCAAAGTGACAAGGAAAAATATGAAAAAGCAAGGATGCTGAAGGTTCTTTTCGTGCAATAAATTACTGATCATAATGCTTAAGGAATTTTACATAAAATTTTGGTTATTAGCTTTGAAAATTGTCAAATGTTCTTTAGTACTAGCTTTTATACACTCCCTGGGATGATATTGAAGGACCTTAGTAATATTTTGCTAAAACCTGAAATTTTGAGTGCAGGACTACATAGAAAACATCAGGGCTGCATACACGAAGAATTTTACATGCAAAGATGTCTCGAAACGGCAAATTGCAGTTGCCACCTATCTTATTGATAAACTAGCGCTGAGGGCTGGCAATGAGAAGGTATATTTTGTATAAAATATTACTTGAATCAACCCCCCCTCCCGTGTGTGCTTGCACACATTTATTTAGGTTTTTGTATGTTTGTAATTAAGCACCATGTAATCCTTAAAAAAAAGAAAAAGAAAAAAAAACAGCACCATGTAGAGCAGAGTTACCTATAAAAGGGGGGGGGGGGGTGGGGGGGGGGGGGGAGAATAAGCCTTTCATAGTCAGTTGAATTCTCTATCACATGCTAGGTCATTTATCTGGCACTAGGAAAAGCAATAGAAATGTTTAGCTTAAAAGATGGCTGGCATTTTGACTGCTTAAATTAGGATTCTCCTTAATTTGGAACCATTTTGTATTTTTTTTCTTCAAGCTTTTCTTCTTTTGGTTTTGTATGTTTGTTTCTAAACAGGTATAGCGTAATTGTGTTGCTTGCATTTTACTTTTTCCTTTTTAATCCGCTTTAAGAATTAAGCAGCTTAAATTCCTATTAGCAATCAGCCATTCAAGTGCTCGTGGTTGCATTCATTATCCAGCAAAATTTATTGGGTGTTTTTTTTTTTTTTTCATATTGTCGGCTGCTTTACTGCAGGATGATGATGAGGCTGATACTGTTGGTTGCTGCACATTGAAAGTAGAGAATGTAAAAGCAGTAGACCCAAACACATTGGAGGTATAATGGAATAAGTTTTAGAAAAAAACCATCCCATATAGTTCCTCGTGTACAGTTTATTGCCAGTGGTAACCAGTGAACTGTTTTTGATAAATTCAGTTTAACTTCCTTGGTAAAGATTCAATTAGATACGAAAATAAAGTTGAAGTTGAGCTTCCTGTTTACAAGGCTATTAAACAGTTCCAAACTGGTGAGTAATTTGGGTCACAGTTTAGGTTTTAGATATGAATATAGATATATAGTTTGTGATAACAGCCAATGAGTATTTATTTTCTGTTTGCTGCAGGAAAACGTGGCTCTGATGACCTCTTTGACATGTTGGACACCAATAAATTGAATGCTCATCTAAAAGAACTCATGCCTGGTCTTACAGCAAAAGTCTTTCGAACATATAATGCATCCATCACATTGGATGAGATGGTAAGAAAACATTTGGATCTCACAACTTGTCTAGTTTGTATTTTTGCCATTAATATGAATGGCGAGCAGAGGCATGAGGATCTAATCTTTGTTGTTTAGCATTAACAGTGTTGCTGAGATAGTTCCATTGCTTGTTGTGAAACTTTAATGCATACTTAGTCCTATGTTTTATTTCGTTAAAATGCTCTCTTTTTTAAAGGAAGTTTTTGGTTTAATTCTTTATATAGTTTATTCCTATCTTCAAGTTGGTGTCTTTTTTTATAACAGTTTAAAAAGGGATTAAAATGTATTTTTTTTCTTCAAGGGAAATTTTGGGTTAATTTCTTGTTAGGGTTTATTCATCTCCATCTGGATTGGTTCCTTGTGTTTTTGGCAGTTAAATAGGGGAACTAAAGAGGGAAATGTTGCGGAGAAAATTGTTGTTTATCAGCATGCAAACAAGGAGGTAAACAAAGTCCTCCCTGTCAAAGTGAAGTGATCTATGATTTTGTTCCTTTCAAGTTACTTGCAGAATCCAAAATTCTGGCTTTTCTGGTTGCAGGTTGCAATAATTTGTAACCATCAAAGGAGCGTTTCAAAGTCTCACAGTCAACAGATGTCAAGATTAAATGAGAAGATTAGTGAGCTTCAGGTAATGACCATATGTCTAGTGAAAGGCATACATGGATTGTTTTGCTTTGTGAATAAATGTCAATATCAACCATCATATTGAGGGTCCAGTGCACTAGATATCAATAGATTTGTCAATATTCATGTTGAATATCCAAACTCATCTGAAAAGATGATGAAAATTTAAAGTAGAAGTCAATTGAAGTTTCTATGATTTTATGCCAATGAACTCTTGCTCAAATCACATATCCTTCTCTTGTGAGACCAAGGTGGAGGGTCATGGCTTCAAGACCCATTGAGTGTGCAACTTTTTAATGTAAAGAAGAAAAATTCTAAGATTTTATGATAAACGTTTGGTAAAGTACATTGAAAAAGCTAAAGGGCCAATGATCTTTGGATCATGACATCCTACCCAATAAACTAAGGATGGAGGTGATCTCCTTACCCTATGAACAAAATATGGAGGGTGAGGTCATGGGTGGAGTCCTAAAAGAGCTTCAGAGGCTGAAATTTGCTAGATGAGGTATTATCATCTGTAATATTCTATTGGTATAGACTATAAAATAAATTTTTTAAATTTACCTTAAAATTTTCTCACCAATAGTCATTTTCCATGATTAATTATTTATAAGGATGACCAGAGAAAAAGAAATTGACTTAGTAAAGTTGGGACCTAACTTAACAAGAAAAGAAAGAGCAGAAAATATATATACTATTGCATATGCTTTTCCCTTTTTTATTTTTAAAATTGGATTTATATCAAAGTAATAGGATAATTTGAGATTAGAGACAGGGTTTTTAGCACCCTTGTAGAAAAAGAAAGTTTTGAATTGAGAGAAGAAAATGAAAAGCAGGAGCGAGAGAAAAGAATAAAAGACAATGTGGACCAACCTAGACCCTAAAATGAAAAAGAAAACAAAAAGAAGAAATAAAGGCAAGAAGCATTAAACAAGGCAGGCTTTGACTTGATTGTTGAAGAAAGAACTGAAAAAATAATTTTACAATTACGAGTGTCAGATGGCATACATGTCAATGTTGGAGGTTTTATTAAGTTACTGCCTTGAGATTGTAATTATCTTGTGATATTTCCTATTTTTTTTTTTTATAAATGTCTCTAGCCACATGTTGATACTAAGAAATCCCCCTTAGTATCTCTATCGATGATGCAAGTGTGTGTGTGTGTGCGCGTCCATTTGCATGTAACTAGTGCTTTGTTTATTTTGTGACTTATGTCCACACTTAAGCTGAGTCTTTTTAATTTTAATTTCTTTTTTTGGTTAGGGCATGCTGAAAGAGTTGAAGACAGATTTGGACAGGGCAAAGAAAGGAAAGCCCCCATTAAAGGATGCTGATGGAAAGCAAAAGAGGAACTTGGCTCCAGAAGCGTAATACCACATGTTTGCCTTTTTAAGCCAACTATTCATCCTGTTTTGATATATGTGGTTTCACAATAGTTTATGATTTTATGTTACACAGGATAGAGAAAAAGATTGCTCAAACCAATGTAAAGATCGAGAAAATGGAACTGGATATGAAGACAAAAGAAGATCTGAAAACTGTGGCATTAGGCACATCCAAAATCAATTACCTTGACCCTAGGATCACAGTAGCATGGTGCAAGCGGCATGAAGTTCCCATTGAGAAGGTGAATAGTTTCTGCATTTAGTTTTTGGGTGAATGATCTTACCAACAAGCATATTTCACTTTCACTGGAAGCAATTCTTAAACCAGTTAGTAACACCATGGCTTGGATACACTAGGTTCAGTTCTGGCTATATATATGCACGTACCATACATACTGATGTTAACATTTGAAAATCCCACTGGTGGACTGCATGTTCTCTTTGTTCTTTATTCACACGCCAAATTTTATGCTAGTCATATATTATTTACTATTTAATTCATAATCTAATGTTTTATGTTTAATTTGAGTATGAAGAAAAATGAAATTCATACATCTTGTAGATGGAGTAGTTATTGATCTTTGATCATCTTGATGATTTGGAACCGTGTAGGGTATAAGAAAACAATGTTGTAACATTGATAAATTAAACCTACCCGCATGGAGCCACCCACCCTACACACACACACACACACACACACACACACAAAGTATGGGTTTGAAGTAATTGCATTCATTCTGTGCATTGGTGTAGTTGTTTCTTATTGGTTAATTGCTTCTTACATTTCCCAAACTTCACAGATATTCAACAAGTCTCTTCTGGCGAAGTTTGCTTGGGCAATGGATGTGGATCCTGATTTCAGATTCTGATATTTTGAACTGATCCTCAGTTGGCCTCAACACCCCCTATCCCCCTTCCTAAAAAAAAAAAAAAAAAAAAAAAAAAAAAAAAAAACAAAGGTCCATTTTGTTTTATCCTTTTCCATTAAAGATATTAACATTTTTTTAGTCTCAAGCGGAAAATTTGATGTTGTATGTACTTCTAATCTAATTATGGGCCGAGTTTACCCCTTTCCTCACTTTTTTTTTTCTTTTTTTTTTCCCGGCTAAGAAGTTGCGGCAACATTATTGCTTGAACTCTCAAACATCTTATTTTTCAATAGTTCAAATGTTCAGAGTACAAGAAAATTCTAGAAAAAAAGTAAATTTCATTGGTTATATCATTTTATTTTTTCTCCAGTTTTTTTTGCTTGTTTAGTTCTTTGGCTTGTAAGTTGTAATGCAAAAATTTTCCTGCTTAGTGTCTTTTTAAAATTTGGAGCATTGAAGTGGAGTCACTGAATCTGCCTGAGAGCATTCTATAAGCACATCATGGAGAACCTTACTGGCTATTTCTTAGGTTTATTTGCGTTGTATACGAAGTTATAATTTTTTCGTATTACATTGGTGTCAGCATAACACCAATATTTTAGTAGTCTTTTTTGGTTTCTTCAACATTAGAAGTGGCCCTCATTCTTTGGGTTTCTCTTTAAATTGTATAAATAACAGTGTTAAAGAGTGTAGTCTTCGACTGTTTGATGTATTCTCACGCTTTGTTTCTCAGGTAAGAGATTTTTATACACAAGGTAGTTTATGCTCGAGCTAACCTGTTTTCCTATTCCCACATTACCTGCTTAATCTATGTTCTTCTAGCACGCAATCCTCTAGGATTATGATAAATGCAGTCCCTTGAAATCAACAATTTCTCTTCATGTATAATACCATTCAAAATAAAAAAAATAAAAACTTTTGCTAGAAGATCCGTTGATGGGGAAAAATGTCGAGGAACAAGCATTCTTTGTTGGATTGTCAGATTTTATTTGCTTAAAATTCAATTGTGTATATTTTAAATTCTATTCGGCCATCTAATTAAATTAAAGACACTATTGTCTCATGTTAACTCTCTTCAGAGTTGATCCGTAAGACAATGCAGTAACAAATGCTTTAGATAAGAGAGTGGAGTTTTCTTGTTTGCTTTTAGTTTGGATAGAGTATTCTCCAGACGTTGTTAATTTTGTTAATGCTAATTTAGTAGTTTTTTGAATAAAAGATTTAGCTAATTTTTTTCTCAAAAGAAAAGAAAAGAAAAAATAATGTATTGAATGTGGCTGAATGTAATTATGTCCTTTAAGGAATTTAAAGAAAATTATTGTTTTCTACTCTAATTTCCTCTCATAAAGAGTGCATATTTTCACTCTTCAATTCGTTCACACCTCACATAATAATAATAATAATAATAATAATAGTAACCTTATATTTTCCGTGTTGGTTTTTAAGATTCAAATTCCCAAAATAGATGTCTAAGAAAAAAAAACATGCTATGTCAACAACATTCAAGAATGAAAGAAAACTTAATAAATTATACCCTAAAAAAAATTAAAAAGAGGATACCCAACTTGACCCGAATGTGTGGGTTTTGGGTGAGAGGAATATTGAGTCATATCTATTAGATTGGTTTAGACCCGATTTGACCCGACCCGGGTCGTGCTTAGCCCTAGTAGTTGTTGAATGGTCTAGGCTGTTAAAAAAGAATAAGGGGTCTATCAAACATCAAGTTATCAACTTGGACATGATTTTTTTTTTCATTGTAGATTGTTTCCAGATTTTTAAGATAATCTATATTAGTCACTATTGGTTAAAATATAATGTTGGTCTTTAAACTTTAATTCATGAGCAATTTTAACTTTTAAAGTTTAAAGTGATAAAAAATGTTGATGATTATTACGGGAACTGAACTAAATAACATTATTTTTAAGATTAATCTTCTGGGTTTAAGTTGGCTATCGTGCATGTGTGAGCGTGACTTCAATGCTTGATAATGAATGGAGTAAAGTTGTATCATTTCCTGACCAAACAATAAATCCTCTGTTTTTTTGGCAGATATATCATATATGGTAACCCACATGTATATTACAGAGTAAACAAGGAGAGAAATTGCAAGTGGTCTCTTGGACACAATTTCCAGCCCTTTTCTTCATAGTTAATTTCCAGTTTTAAGTTGGGCACAACATCATTGTCATGAAGCCATCTTCATTCAAAAAAAAAAAAAAAGGATATGTAAGCTTTGAACATCTTCATTCAAATTAATACCATAAATGTGATGACATGTATTTGTTCTTTGTAATTTCTAATGTAATTGCTTGAAGGATTCTTTGGGCATAGTTGGATAAATACCATAGACCCCTAATTTCACATGTACAATACAATTTGAAATTAATTAATTGGAAATAGCCCAACACCCAAATGTTGCACATTAATTCTGCACTTAACAAACAGTATAAATGTATCAGTAAATCATAATGAGCTATAAGAAAAATTCATAGAGGTTTGGTTTGGATTATAAAGATTTCAAGTCCACTAATTTCGGTACATTTAATTAGTGATTTTTCTACCTCTTTTTTTTTTTTTTTTTGATTGAGAAAAGTGACTTTTAGTATGTTTGTTTGTTTCAATGATCAAAGTAAGGACATTGCTTGTTTTGCAAGACTTAATATGTGTGACTTATTCAGATTGGAGATTCACTAGAATTCTTAAGTACCTCTTTTGTTTTTAAAATCCTAAATTCATATCAAAATAGAGCTATTTTCCTTTTTATAATTAGAAAATAAAAAAAATGGAAAATACATACTCCTGCTAAGTATTAACTTGTGAGTGTTTGTACCTCCCAAAAAAAAAAAAAAAAAAAAAAAAACCCCTACTACTTAGTACGCTTTCATTTAGGGGTGTTCGCGGTGCGGTTTTAGGCTATTTTTAGTAATGCACTTTGTAGTACTATTTAGCTAAAACTATAATTGCACCGTATTTTATTTTTGTGGTCACATATGTAGTGCGGTGCGGTTTAGACTTTAGCCAAAATCATAACCACACCGCATTTCAATTTTGCGGTCATATGTGTGGTGTATAAGATTCAGTTTAAACCGTTTGAAGTCGGTATATTTTTCAAATTTTGGGCTTTTTCTACCCAGCCAAAAGCTAATTTTTCCCTTTGTTTTGGAATATTGAGCAAATTTTTCTTTATTTTGGGTTGACTTTCCCAGTCAACACTTGCTAAGGTTATCAAACTATTTTTTTTTTTAAAACCAGGGTTATTAAACTATTAATAATATATTTAACTAATTTTTTCCTTTGTTTTGAAATATTGAGCTAGTTTTTCTTTATTTTGAGTTGACTTTCCTAATCAACACTTGCTAAGGTTATTAAACTTTTTTTTTTTTTGAAAACTAGGGTTATTAAACTATTAATAATATATTTAATATTAAAAATAAATATATTAATTTATAGAGAAGGTGTGATGCAATGCGGTTATACCATTTTGCGTAGTTTTTGCAGTTTGTGCGGTTTAGTAAACACCTCATTCATTGCTCCCATACTACATTCATTGATCCTTTATATATTTCAATCCCAAAAAGCAAAAAAAAGCTTGGGTACTAGGAAATTTTGAAATTTATATCAAGAATCCAACAACTTAAAAGAAGCTAAAAGCTTCGAAAACGAAAAAAAAAGAAATACTAGAAAAATGTCATTCAATTTAAAAGCACAAAATAAATAATCCCAAACTAAGCACCACCAAAGTCATAAATATAAATTAGGTTCTAGTTATCAATTTTGCATGTATACATTGCAAAATTGATATTGTTACACTTTTGTCTTGGGCTTGAGTCCCGACATCAATGATTGTGAAGATTTCTTTTAAAAAAAAGGATAGAAAATATTTAGAAGTTTCATAATTTCAAGAGTCAAGACATCATATCCCACTCTGACTTATTTTTTCATATGTTCAAGCATAATGTACATTAAAAGACATAAGTATAAAGATATATAGCTTATGCACCTGGTTAAGAGGTTGTAAGCTACACAAGGTGAAACCTTGTTGGCATAAATTTTTTTTTTTTTAAGAGATAATTTTAACTTATGACGTCTGCTCTTGATTACTTTTTATCAACAAACTAAAATATTATTTGATTTTTTGATGTAGGCAAAAATCGAACCTCAAATATCTTATTGGCATACAATCTTAAATCGGTAGGCTACATATTCATATTATTAAGACAGACCCATAAAGATATCATCCTAGGACAAAGAATAATCTAATCATGTTTGGTTTTAGTTTCAAGTTTCAACTACTTTCATGTATCTCGACATCATCGATCATCATCGTGCTATTCCTGTGCCTCTGGTTTCGTAGGAAGGAACGTTCCTCGTTTCGAAGCTCTGCATTAATGTTGGTCTCCTGCGTTGCATCACTCTTATCTACAAAAATGAAAGAAAAAGTTAATTACATTGACAGATTATAAGTTATACCGTCAGTGTACTGTAAAGAAAAAAAAAAAAAAAAAACTGTCGATTTAAGAAACATAGAGAGATAAAGTACACACTGGCGTCTTTACTTGAACGTAAAGGACCACTCTCACTTGTTAAAAAGAAAATTTATACATGTAAAAAAAAAAAATTATATAAATAATTATTTTAAACTAATACTTGAAAAAAAATGTCTATATATATATACACTTAAAAAAAAAGTTATATACTAAATTAATCTATTTTGACTACTTTAATAAAAATGTTAAACATTTTTACTTCAAAATCGTAAGAATTTGAATTCAATAAATATAAGAGTAATGCTACATTCATAACATTTTTACAAATTAATAATAACAAGCTAACAACTTGTTGCATAAAATTTATTATGAAATTGTCGTTATCACTTTATTACTCTCGTATAGTATTTTCAATTTGCACTTTATCTTGTATTAGTCTTTTTTTTTTCTTATTCTCTTTGTTAGTACAAAGAAATTGTAATATTTTATGTATTTACGTGTGTGTTTTTATGACGTTGATATATTCAAATTATCTATTTATTTTAAATTTTGTATAATTTTAAGTTTTTTAGTGACTACCTTAAAAAAAAATTCCTAGAGCTAGTGTGCCAAGAATTTATCTTTGAGGGGCCATCTATAAAAATTTGTGTATGAAATCTAAAATAGTAATGTACAATACTTCATAACTCAACATGTGTTATAAACAACTACTAAATGCATGTTAAATTTTTTTTTGAAGTGCTAAATACATGTTAATAGAGTAGTATATGCGGTATATTTTAATCAAACTAATCAAGTGCATTTATAAATTATAATGCCATATGGTATATAATATATTGGTTATTATAATAACAAATAATATATTATAAAGAAAATAAATAAATAAAGCAAATGAAAAGTAAAGTAAAAAAATCAAAAGAAAGCAAATGAAAAGTAATATAGGAACACGGTACATGGGTGAAGGCCTACACGGGAGTTTCAAGTTTGTCTTTCACTCTTTCTTGTCTAGTTTAGTCATACAAAGCTTTTACTTTTATATTGTAAAAACAATTGCAGCAACGGTGGGAAAATGAAAGAACTGAAAAAAAAAGAAAAAATTGGATTGTATTCTATTTTACAATATTTTTACAAAAGGATGATGTGGTTAACTACTTATTAATTTTCATTTAGGTCCACCATTAATATCATTTTTTTATTTACCAATAACCACTCACCACATCAGTCGTTTGTAATATTTTTCGTAAAATAATTTGTATATAAACTATTTAAATGAAAGTTATGTTTATTTTTAGATTTTTTTTTAATATAAGATAGAAATTCTACTCTAATCTAATCTAAGTGTATATGTATGAAGCTCCCTCCGACTTAAATTCTGGCTCTTACCTCCACATCTCACAAGCACTTATACTTGTGGAGTGACCATCGCACCAAAGGTGTGCGGTGATTAGACTTTTTTAAATATATATATATATATATTATCGGGTATGAGGAGCCAAAATGATAAGATTCTTTTAAATTTTTTTTAACTATTTAGGATAATTCCAAAAATACTTAACTTTTTCCAAAAAATTTGGGGAGGGGGGGGGGGGTCGGTCCTTTTTATGGTCAGCTAGTAGAGCCGCCACTGAAAGTACAAAATATGAAACACATAAAAATAATGCTTTGAATAACATATTGAAGTTCAATCATCACCTAAAAAAAAATCAATTGGTATCCTGATTTAATGATAAAAAACAATTATCGGAAGTAGATGTCATTCATTGAATCTTAAAAAAAAAAAAAAGGGCGTGCATGGCATGGATTAGGAAAATTAAGTACTCTCTGTTTGTTTTGCTCCCCCTTGTAAGACGAAATTAATGTATATTATCACTATATTTCTGTAAATGGTTATTTATAAAGAACCTTACACTTGAAATAATGCAAGTTAATTTGGTTTATTTTCCAAAATAAGTTGGCCACATAATTTGACATTGTATGGTTTTACCTATACCAAAAACACCAATTGTGGAACAATCAAGGCATTTGAGCTAATAAAGAAAAGAAAAGAAAAGAAACGAAAATAGCGAAGGAACATTTTTAACTCAACGAAGTAAGAAACATACAGGTTTGAGAAAGAACTTGCTCAGAGCTGAGCTCTCGGATGAAATGAGAGCAACAAGAGCAAAGACAAGACCAAGAAGAAGAAAAACATTTGACTTTAAGTAAGCCATTTTCCATAACACGAGGATTGGAGAGAATTCACTAAGCAAACACACACTGAGGAATTTCTATGTACCTTTGGTGGTTGAGTAAAGAGCAGTGTGGCTCTCCCTATTTATAGAATTTTGGAGAGAGAGAGAGATGGGGCCACAAAAAAAATTGTTTGGTTTTGAAGATAATTGTGAAGTGCCGACAATCATAGTGTGAAGTACTTAAGCAATGGAGTTCAATGGTCTAGATATTTAGTTAGGTTGGGAGATGAGGATGGGACATCACATGCCTGCGCGTACTTTATTTTAGCCGAAGGACATGACCATTATAGAAAAAAAATTAAACGTGGTTCTGATACTAAGTTAATTATACGATGAATATATCATGGGATGTGACAAATAGATAGGTTTAAATTATTAGGATTAATATCTGTCTCATCAATTTATGTTCGCTTAGTATGAAAAATATTTTTATTAGAATATTCTTTCTATTAAATATTTAAAATTTAAAATTGTGTCTAATGATATAACATTTGTAATTTTAAATGACATTGTAACATGTACATAGTTGTTTATTATTATTATTATTTGAGTATAGCATATATATAGTTAGATATAAGAAATAAAACCTTAACTCTAAAATGTGTTCTTTCCATTTTCACTTGAAATGGATTTTTTAAAATGAATTTTCTCAAAATTTATGTGCTAATAAAGTTAATGGCTTTAGGTAGCATAAAGTTGTGTTTAATCAATTAAACAGATGTGTTATGCTTGATTAAACTCTTAAAGATGATAAACCTTTGTTTTGATAACTTAGGTAACGCATTTGATGGATTTATGTTTAGTTTAAAAACTAATAAATATGGTCAAGGGATTTGTACTTGAATCGGTTGACACTTTCTTATATGTCATAACATCCGGGGTTCAATTTCTATTTCTCCCAACTATCAATTTATTCACACAAGAAAAGAAAAAAAGAAAAAACCTCCTACAAGACTCTTAACATCTTAGTCAAGGAGTTACAACTTAGGCAAAACCAATTTTTAAGGTCATATACTTAGAAACCAAGCCAAACGAATCAATTTTTAGTTGGGATTTTAATTTCTAACCTTGTTATATTATTAAATCCCCGAACGAAATGTATGACTAAAATCACATGATACATAGGTTTTTTTTTTTTTTTCAAAATGATAAATAGCGTTTTAAAACTAAAATAAAGTATAATTTCCAAAATTTTAGACATATATTTTGTCCTAGATTAGGCTTGTGAGCACCCTAAGGCATGACTCGTCAATGCCTTAATGGCTACCAACTGAATGACTCTCCTAGGTGTTGCTTAATGCGTGTCCATCATAGACATGGGTTCTCTTGTGAATACACCACTAACTTAAAGGTTATGGTGGAGAAAGAAGTTGTCACTTGATTGTACGCGTAGAAAGTAGAAACCAACTTAAGACTTTATGCATAGGTCTAACAAAAGTAGACCTGACTTTGAAACTAGGATAATATGATTGGGCCGGGCCAATTTCCATAGAGGGGTTGATTGAAATAGTAGAAATGAAGGCTAAAGCCTTGGCCTTGTTGCTATTTCCCTCCACAGCACACGCCGAAATTCTGAGTTAAATAATTGGTTTTATGAGNGTGTTGTTCTAATGCTCAATTTATTAATAATAATAATAATAATAATAATAATAATAATTAAAAAAAATTGTCCAACCCGATTCACGTGGGTTGGGTTGGATTTTTTTAAGCTACCATGTGGGTTGTGTTGAAAAAACCCCTAAACCCGGCCCAGCTTGACCTATACACACCCCTAAACATAGGTGGTTTATTTTGCCATTTTTTTCCCTTCAAACACAATACTAGGCAAGTATAATTCCATAATAGCAACAAGACCATCAGGGGTGTAGCCAGGAATAATTACTTGGGGGGGCCGGGTTGTAGTAAAGATATACTAAATATAATTCATAAGTCTATTGAATACAAAATTATCAACTTTCATATATCATCATATTCTTGTACGTTAATGAACATGAAAAATTGTCTAGTTCAATGTAGACATACAAAAAAGAACATTCACATCAAATCATGCCTGATGACGATTTTTCATGGAATAAAATTCATCCATTATCATCTCTACAGTGAAATTCCCTACAATTTCCTTCTCTATATAAACTATCATATTATCTACCAAAAGCTCATTCTCCATTCTATTGCGAAGTCTTGTTTTTAAGAGCTTCATAACTAACTTGGGAGAGAGATATAATAAATTATCACATAAAATTCCTTCTTACATGAATTATAATATAAATACACCTTTAGTTAAGTAATGACCTTTTAGGATAAAAAAAATTAAATAAACAAATCAATCAAAAGTATAAACAAACAACATAAACAAAATATACAAACTCACGGCCCTCACCCCAATTGCCTTCCATAGATTTTTTTTTTCTTTCATTTATAATTTACTTTCTTTACTACCCAATTACACAATGCAAGTCCCTCCCTGCCCCCATTGAAGAGACAAACAACACAAAAGCCAAAAGTCATAGAGCCAGTGAAGTTAGTGGGTCAAGAATAAAGAATACAATAACAATAAACACAAAAAGACAAAGTCAAATAAGCATAAATTGCTTTGCTGGCAAATGGATATCACATATTCACATACACATATTTGATATTTCTATTATGTTATTCAAATTTCAGTATTTAGTTCAGTTGTAGAGAAAAAAAAGAGAGAAGTGAGATAAGAATGAGATACCTTGTGGAATTGAGATTGAGATGAGGGCTTGAGAGGTGGTGAACAAGTTAGCGGGCTAGTGGAGTTTGCGGCTTCACAGCAAGTGGACGAGGACTGAGAAGATTGTTTCTAAGGATAGGCGTCAGGCGTGAAGGTGTGAATTGAGAACAAAAGGGAAAAAAAACAAGGCATAGGCATAACAAATAGATTGTTTTCTCCTTTTTTTCTAACAGTGAGGATTAAAATTTGAAGATGCCTTTGTTTTGTTTGATTAGGCATATTAGATTTGGGGTTGGGCTGGGCTGGAAGTGTGTTTAGTTTAAAGGAGAAAAATTTTGTTTTATTAGGACACGTTTGGTACATTGTAATGATTATTACATGGGAATAGGAATAAGTATTACAAGACTATTCATTAGTTTGGTGATCATTTAGGAATAGAATCCTGAATATGCATCCATAATTTAGTAAAGTATAAAAAGAAGGTGTAATTAAATCATTTTTAAGTCAAATTTCCTAAAATACACTTATTTTAGGGTGTTCAAAATATAGCTAATAATTAACAACAAAGAAAATTATTTTCTTTCCTTTTGAAGATGTGGCAACTAATAGCTTTTTAGGAAATTTAAAAAAAAAATTATTATATAAGGTGAAGGAATAGATATTCAGTACTTTTGATAAGGAATAGTTATTCCTCATTTTGAAGAATAGCTATTCATAAGGAATAATTATTCATTGTAATAAAAATATAACCAAACAACTGAATAGTTATGTCATAGGAATATCTATTACATTATAGTATCTATTACAGTCTACCAAACATGCCCTTAGCGATTTGGGGCTAGCTAGTGGGGCTAGATGTGGGCCAAGGTTCTTCTTTTATTTGAAGTTGCATTGGACTAGAATTCTAAAACTCTAGAAGAATGGTTGAAATAATTTGGGGGGCCGTGGGCCGGATATTTAGTTTTGGGGGGGGGGGGGCATGTCAATTTTTTATATATTTTAATGGAAATTTGAAAAATTTTGGAGGGGCCATGGCCCCACAAGGAGCCAAGTGGCTCCGCCCCTGTGCCTGAATGTAGTTATATTATTTTTTCCTTAAACTTGTAATGAAGAGGCTAGTGATATTTATAGAAAATTATTGTATTCCCTCTCTAATTACCTTGTCTCATAAGAGTGTATATTTTTCATCCCTTATTTTGTTCACACCTCACATAGCAATAGCAATAATAATAATAATAATAATAGTAGTAGTAGTAGTAGTAGTAGTAGCAGCAGTAGCAGCAGCAGCAGCAACAGTAACAGTGTTATTTGTTGTAGTTATTGAAGGGTCTAGGCAGTCAACAGAGAATAAAAGGTCTATTAAGTATCAAGTTATCAAGTTGGACATGATTTTTTTTCCCTCATTATAGATTGTTTTTAGATTTTTAAGTTAATCTATATTAATCACTATTGATTAAAATATAATATTGGTCTTTAAACTTTAATTCATAAGCAATTTTAACTTTTGAAGTTTAAAGTAATCACAACATTAATGTTGATGATTATTACATGAACTTGACTAAACAACATTTATTAGATTTATTTTTTGGGTTTTAGTTGGCTATCGAAACATGTGGGAGTGTGTGACTTTGATACATTATAATGAATGGAGTATAATAGTTTTGTGGTCCCCAAACCTCCTCCAGTAGTATTTGGGCCCCAATTAATTTATATGTGGGCTTTATCACAATCCTACAAATTAATCTCCAAGCTTCACTTGGTTAGTCCAAACTCAAACTTTCTCCCTTTTTCCCTTTTGTTTCCCTAGTATTGTTACCTTCTCCTCCTTAATCTCTCCCTCCCTCTCTTTTCCAACCCCTTTTATGTTGACCCACTTCCCCTTTTTATAGTCTCTCATTAGTGGGATTATTATCATTACCATTTTCCCACTGCGCACGTATTTCCACGTCCACCAGAATCCCAAGGAATCCTCACAACTTCAGAGGATTCTTTTGGAACTTGTTCTAGACGTCAAATAGTGTTCGGTAGCGGATTTTCCAAAGGCATTGACAGTGCTCAGTTACTGGCCTTAATTTGATTGTCCCCTTGCCAACTTCCCTTTAGCTTACTAGTTAGTATTGGGCCCAACTTGGCCCAAACGCAATACAGTTTACCCCGAACGGTATCCTAAGACTTTTGCCCGTTTTCTCAGTGGGTTAATCCTATCCCCACTGTGCTGGGCCTAGGCCTTGGTCACATGGGCCATTCTTGGTCTCACGGACCCAGGCCCCTACAATAGGCCCCCATGATCCCATGATCCCATTTGCATGTAGTGGAGATGGGATCGGGGTTCTTCGTTTGATGGTTAGCTAGGTTTTCTCTCTATTCCCCTTTTTCAAAAAAGTCGGTTACACCTCGGGAAGATCAACTGTCATTCAATTAATGCAGCGAACACGACTACTCATCCTTTGCGCACATGTGGCAACATCTGTGACATCGGACGATCAATATGATCTGACGCTTTGATTACCGAGGCATGCGTGAAAAGACATAACGGTAAGTATTGATTGGGTTTTTTTTTTTTTGGTAGTTACATTAAATGGCATTCATCTCTATATATACTGATATACTTCATGCCATTATCTTCTTCAATTCTTTTTCAAGTTCAGAGTTTTGTTTCTTCCTTCCTCCCGAGCCCATCCCTATCATCAAGAAATCACATAGTAAGTCTTTTTCCCTTTGTCAATCTTCTAGTGGGTTGGTTAGGAAAAGAAAATGGGTTTTTTCACATCTCTTAAGAACTAGTGCAAATGTTGAGTCTTTCAAAACTAGGTTCAACATTTTCACAACAAATTTTCGATGACAAATTGTTATCGGTTTTAAACCAAGTTCATTATTGATATCACTTTTTTATTCATCAATAATACCTTGCCACTTAGATTTTTTTTTTTTGGGTGAAATTATCGTGAAAATGTTGTGAACTTAGCATTTTTTTAATATTTTTTTTTATCTATAAGGAACTGATATCTCAACAATTGTAAAAATATTGTGACAACAACAAGATGTTGTAATATTTTCATAATACATTTATTTTCAGTTATGGTTGGTCTTAGTCTCCTATTTTATTATTTTATTTTGAACTATAAGAAAATAACACCTCAATAATTGTGAAAACATTTTAAGAATATTTTGAGTCAGTATAGTAATATTGTGTCTGCACACATAAATATTTAAAAGAAAAAAAAAAAAAAAAACAAAAAGAGCACAAACTAAAACACAGGCATACTATGACCAAAAAAAAAAAAAAGGTTAGCTCAAGTAAAACGGTGAGTTTTGCCTCACCCAATTGAATAAACCAAAAATTACTGTAGATTGAGGCTATTGACACTTTTTATATAGTTAAAAACAAATGAACAGCTAATCAAGGATGAAAATGACTAAATCACTACTTTTATACACACACACACACACACACACACACACACACATATATAAATGGAAAGGGTTTTCCCATGGGTGATACAATGATTCAAAGGGATGAATTATATATATATATATATATATATATATATGGGTCAAAAACATAAAACAAACGACTACTTGAGTTTTCTTGATCTACACAATTAATTTAAGACAGGTGAGAGATGGAAATCTACAATGGGAGAACTAAACAGCTAATCAAAGATGAAAATGACTGAATCACTACTTTTATATATATATATATAAATGGAAAGGGTTTTCCTATGGGGGATTCAATGATTCAAAGGGATGAACACTTGTGAAAAATCTTCTCACTTTCTCTTTCTAGTTCCTCTCTCAATTTTTTTTGAACCCCCTACCTTGTTGCCCTTCTCCCCCTTTTATAACCCATCTCCTCCTCCAACTGTCTTGCCCTTTAACTGAATTTTGGGGAGATACTTTTCCCATTAGCACCCTTCCCTACTATTTCTTGATCATGAAGGTAGATTTTAGGGGTGTCCTCCCTGTTTAGGCCAATCAATCAACATTTAATGCAGCTGACATTAGGTAAAAGAAGTTTTAAATGTGGAGGTAACTGTTGCATTGGGTTATGCATTTTTCTCGATGTGTTCCCGTGGTGATCAGATGGAGAGAGGATTCTTCGGCAACACGGGTAGGCACTCCTTGATTGGATCACACTTCCTCGGGAACACGGGCTTTTCGGATCTTCTTAGCATTATCCTCAGAAGGCTTCTTCCCAACAGTGGGCTCCCTTTATACCTTGTTGGTATTTGGGTTGGGCCCTTACCACAGGGGGGACTTCTTGGTTTTCCTTCCTCGGGCTAAAGTCTTCAGGGTGGGCTTAGGTCCACTCCCACACAATATCCATTTGATATTCACATAAATAACATAACATATAAAAGAATAAAAAGGAGAGACGAAAAAAGGGCAAAATACCTTAGAGTTTTGCCAAGAAGTAATGAAACGTAGATCTAACTTTGAATCTGAAGCACAACTATCAAATGAAGATATAAGGTTTGAAACAAATTGACATAAATTAGAAGTATATAATAGCATTTTTGTTATTATTTAAAGAACTATTACACCAGTTCATTTTCTTATGTGAAATATATATAAACAATGAATGAGACACAAAGATAGATATTAACAATGAATGAGACACGCATTTTTGTAGGGTTCTCATCTTAAGAATAGTTGAATAATAAGTATATTGTAGGCGAAAATGCACTTTTGGTCCCTACATTTTAGGTCTATTCTCAATTTGGTCCCTAAATTGATTTAGGTCCTAAGTCAGTCCCTGATTTTTAAAAATCGTTTTTAAAATAGTCCCTACCGTCAACCCAGTGACAGAAAATGCTGAGGTGGCAAACGGAATGTACTGTTTGCTGACGTAACTAATAAAATAATAATAAAATATTTTATTTGATATTTTTTAAATGCCATGTCAGCATTTTTTAAATTGAAAAAAGCCATATCAGTTTAATTAAAAAAATAAAAATAATTTATATTTTTCAATTTCAATTTAATTCAAACTAAATTTAAAAAAAAAAAAACTTTTAAATCTAATTTTTTGTTGTCCTGGAGGTAAGAACACAAGAACTTGTTCTTCGTGTTCTTCCCAAATCCAAGAACAATCAAACCCAGAACATGAACACAATCAAACCCATAACACTGCAAAATTTCATATAAAATCCCTATCCTCCACCGAAACCTCTGGAACATGAAAAAATCATCAAACCCAAACCCACATGAGAAAACCAACCCAGAAAAATCACCAAACCTCCAACCCAGAAAAATTCAAACCCAAAAACCTCCAACCCAGAACATGAACTTCATTCTTCATGTTCTTCTCCAAATCAAGACAAACCCAATTGACTAACCCACTCAAAATCAATCTCAGCACAAAAAATTCCAACACAATCAACATTGAAACCTCTAGGAAATCAAACCCATAAATCTAGAAAAATATACAAATCCGCATTAAAAAAAAAAAAACCAACCCAGAACAGTTTGGGCAAAATCTCAGAACACAAACAAACTCAAAACACATACAAACCCAGAACAGGGCGAAAAAAAAAAAAAAAAAAGCACAAACAAACCCAGAATTCGCCATCAACAACAACACCTCGCCGATCAACAACACCAAATCCGAAAGAGAAAAAAACCGATTCTGATCAACCCACTAACTCAGACGGAGAGAATCGACGGACTTAGACTCAATCGGCATCTCCTTCGTCGCCGCTGGACCCAAGCCCTATACCCATACAACCCGCCGCCTCACCGATGAACCCAGAATCGTTAACTTCCACCACATTCGCCGCTCCGTCAGGGAGACCTGCCTCCATCTTGAAAGATAGTGCATCGGTGAAGGCAGAGAAGATTTTACCTCGATCCGGCGCTACCTTGCTCACTGGTGACTCGGAATCACCACTTGCTGGTAGTCCACTACCCCTCTTAGTGGTAGAGAGTGTAGGGTGAAGAGAGAGAGAGGGAGTTTGAGATGAGTGGTAGAGAGTGTAGAAATTTTTTTTAAGCTGATAAGGTTAACCAAAAAAAAAAAAAAAAAAAAAAATTAAAACGATTATGAATTTTTATTTTTTAAGAAATGATTTTAGTTTGAATTAGATTTAAGGTTTTTTCTTTTAAATTTAATTTACACTTTTTTTTTTAAATTTTCTTAAGGCTGGCATTTTTTATTAATTTAAATGCTGACGTGGAATTTAAAAAGTATCAAATAAAATATTTTATTATTATTTTATTAGCCACGTCAGCAAACAGTACATTCCGTTTGCCACCTCAGCATTTTCTGTCATTGGGTTGACGGTAGGGACTATTTTAAAAACGATTTTTAAAAATCAGGGACTGACTTAGGACCTAAATCAATTTAGGGACCAAATTGAGAATAGGCCTAAAATGTAGGGACCAAAAGTGCATTTTCGCCTATATTGTATTGAGATTGAAGCATTGTCATTATTGTGGTACACCAAAATTAAGAAAGTTCAATTGGACACTTGGTTCATTAGACTCCAATTGAAAGTCAATTTGGATTTCAATTGGATTTTCTATAAGCATTTGGCTTTATGTGTGTGTGTGTGTGTGTGAAAGTACCAATATAATTGAACATGCTAATGCATAAATACATATCGAAAGTACATACAGATTACGAATTAGAGCAATCTTAGCAGTCAGTGCAAAATAGAAAAAATTGTAAATTTTACACAATTTTACATTTTTACTCAAAAACTACCCATATCATTCTGTCTAAAACACTGTTTATATGCAAAATTGCTACAGTAACCTTGCATATATGCACAGTTACTGTAGCTTTCTATATGATTATTTTATTTTATTTTCTCTCTCCTCTCCCTTGCCTTGTCAGACTCTCTCTCACCCACTCTTCAATGCCAAGAAGAAGAAGAAGCCGACCACCAACATCCATCCATCATCACAACTAACCAACCACCACCACCACAACCAACCCATTGCAACATCAATTTAATCCAAACACAATCAACCCAAAATTAATGAAAATCACAAAACCAAGTTAAAATCAACTCAAAGCAAAATCAACTCAAAATAAAACACAACAGAAAACCTATTTGGCAAAATACAAATCAACCCAAAACCCAAGGTTACCGCCACCATGAGAGAGAGAGAGAGTGTGTGTGAGTGTATTGAGCCATGAAAGCTTGGTAGAGAGATTTTTTTTTTTTTTTCCAGATTATAAGAGGGCACCGATTTGATAGAGAAAGAGAGGGGGAGAAAGAGAAAGATTTTTAATTTTTATTTTTTTTAAGAAATGAAAAAGAAGAAGAAGAGAGAAAGAATAGCAAAAGAAAAAGAAGAAGAAGAGGAAAGAAAGAAGATGCTGAAGAAGAAAAATCGTAGAAGAAGAAAGAACGAGAAGAAAAAAGAAGAAAGTAGAGAGAGAAAGAGAGAGTGTGTGTGTGTGTGTGTGTGTTTCAGAGAAGTGATGCATGGTAATGTGGTGGGGCCGTGTATGGGTAAGGGAAATAATAAAAAAAGTAGGTTTTTATTGTAAAATAGAATGAAACTTGTGCACCTACTAATGCTAATGCTCTTATATGGCACTTGACACTTGCCTTCAGTTTCTAGGCCATCCTCATTTCCCTAACGTGGCTAGGCCTCTCCATCATGGAAGATGAGTAGAGTTGGCCTCCTCGTCTCCACTTGTCATAGTTTGAACTCTATTCTTAACAAAAATGAATTAAAATTAAATGGGTAACTACAGTGTTACAATACATTTAAAAATTTTGATTTTAAAAATATAAGAGCTTGAAATACTTCACATGAAAATCCCTTATTTTTTAAACAAATATAAAAGTGCATTTTCATTTTGCATGATTAATTTGTAAGGATTAGGAAAATGAAGTAGTCTCTTTCTTGGATTTTTTTTTCTTTGTCCCATTGTTAGTGGAGTGGAAACGTAAATATCAACCATGGTTGCAAGGATTTTTGGCAGTATATTTGCTACGTGCATAGCCGCCTCAAACTCACACATGCAACTATATATACAAAATTTGGTGCATATATTTTCCGCAATAAGTTGGCCACATAATTTAACATCATTTGGTATTTAAAGGCATTAATTAGGTGGGTGTACCTAACGTAAAACTAATACGCCAATTGCAAAAGTTGACAGACATTTGAGCTAATTATACATAAAATAGCAAAGGCACATACTTAGCCGAACAAAGAAAGAAACATACAAGTTTGAAAATGTTGGTCGCAAAGAAGAATATATGGGGTTCTCGTGAAGGCGGTGATTATATGGAGGAAAATTGTAGAAGGATTAGAATGGCCTAAATGTTCAAAAGACCCTTCTATTTATAGAAGTATTTACTATTTACACCACCTTATGAGTCATAACCCTAGAAAGGGTTGTGTGTCCCTCAAGGGTCATATCTCTTCGTCAAACTATATAGTTGTGTGTGAATCAAATCATCCTTTCATAATCATGGGTACAATTTAGTACATAAATATGCATCATATTTATGGTGTAATCATCATTCTCGGTATATTTACATATTTAATTTGACCACACCATATATAATTCTCATGTGATTTGTTATAGTCAATATGGTACCATGGCTTCAATATTCGCTCTCATTTCAGCTTTCAGTTGTGATAAAACACATATTGACCTCAATGGATGACTTCTTTATGTGTGCTCATGTCACTCCCAAAATTGACCACCTTCGTTATGGATGACTTCCAATTCTCTCTTTTTCAAGATTATGGAATTGGTTAATTACCAATGGTTATTAATAAACAGAAGAAAAATGCTAGGATCACAAAAAAGTCCATAACTTTTGTCATGTAACGAGTTATAATTGGTACATGAAGGTAAAGGGGAAGATCTACACCTTTACCAGTCACAACTCATCGCATGGCGAGTTGCAGCAAAAGTTGCTGACTTTTTTATGGTCCTATTATTATCTGTGGGGATAAAAGCCCAGGTTCATATATTGGGCCTTGGACCCTATTTGAGGATATGGGTACATTCGAGGAGGAGTAAATGATTGAGAGATGCCTCATAGTGGAGAATCAAGTAAGTAAGGGATAGGAGAACATAGTCCGAAGAGTATATCCCTCTCGGATATGATAAATATCGGCCAAGCAAGTATTGGAGCGATTTAGGTGATCTTCCAGGAAGTTCCAACGATAAGGATGAACTTCAGACACGTGTAAAGATGATAAGAATACAAAAATATCAAAAGGAAAAGCTGATACCTCCGCATTAAATGCACTGCAGCAATATAGGACCCCTCGTAAGAGAGGGATCGAAAAAGAAGAGAGAGAGAGAAAAAAATAGATTTACTGTAACTCTAAGAATTGTATTAACTTTCTGAAATAATAGTTCAGTTCATAGTTCATCTCTTCAGACATCAGTTTAATCAAGATCTAAGTGTGCTTTTTTACTTATTCATACTTTAAATCCTTACTAGCCGTTGTTTAAATTCACAAATAGTCTAGCTCTTTCACCCACTCTCTACAAATTCATTATATTGGGTTCATTGGGCTCATATCCCATCTATTTTGGACTTGGGCTGCAAATTGTGACCCTACATTATCTAAACGGAATCATGACAAAAATATAGCCCATATCCTCTACCACAACCGACAATTTCAATATCACTACTTTTGTGTTCTAACCTAGTTATGCTGCAATTTACATTGAGTATGTCCTTCACTACCAAAAAAAAAAAAAAAAAAAAGGTCTATAGCCACATTTTTGTGGCACCGTTTTTAAAAAACGTTGCTATAGTAACTTTGTTTTTGACAAATACTACTTAAAATTCTAAAAGTATGGGAGGTTTATAGCAGCGTTTTTAAAGGTTTTTGAACATAGGGTCTGTTACGGCATTCAGAAAGAGCTGCAATAGGTCCAACCAAAAAAACAAAAAAAAAAAAAAAAAAAAAAAATTAGAGGAGCTATTACAGCGCTTGATGTTGAGAGAACTACTAATGAGAGAGGGACTCTGCGCCTCAGAGCCAGCCCAAGTCTGAAACTTTGGAGCTCAAGGCTTCTTCAACAACCACTAAACGCTACTTATTTCATTTCTCATGAGGCTTCTCCTCATCATCAACTAATTAAGCTCACTGATTCCCAAAAGAAATGGTCTGTAAATATCATATTTCGTTTTGTTTTGTTTATTTTTAGTTTCGTTTACAAATACTAACTTCAATCCTAAAACTTTCAGTGCCCCATCCTCCGCTGCTGATCCTAGCTATATATACAAATGCTCATCTATGATATAGGTAGACATGAATGACTATATGAAGTTGCATTTTCCAGAATAAATCATTTTTTGAAGTCCATCTTGGTAGAGGACTAGTATCTACTTTAATTTCTCGGTTTGTAGTGTTAATTTTTTTATATTTAAATTTTATAAAAAATTTGGATATATAATTATTTGTAGGGCGCGTAGTTATAATATTTGGCATTTAAAATTTTGGATAAATTTCTTTTTTCTTTTTCTTTGTACATCAGTCTTACTAACTCTAAAAAATAATAAAGAGGCCAGGGTAAGTGGAAGATATGGAAAAGTGATTAAGAAGTAGAACATATGAGTTCATGTAAAAATCAAAGAATATTTCCAATATGGATTCATGATACTTTGCCAAGACAAAAACAAAGGATGTAGTTATACTATTCAGCTAAAGAAAAATGGATAGTGTTTATATAAAACTAATATGAAGTGCTATAGGTTCTTACAATATAAGTACTCATTTTGTATAAAATTTATACAAACTGAAACACATGCACTCGTTAACTCTTATTTATATTCCATAAAAATAATTAAATTAAGCAGATGATGAAGTGCTCCGCAAGTGGCAAATGCAATATATCCTAACAAATGATTCGCACAGGAGTCAAGAGATGTCCAAGATAGACAAACACAGCCTTCTGATTATTTAATACATAGCAAGCCTTAGCGTCCATCGGAATAAACACAAAAGGCGGTCACAAAACAGTTGCTAGTTGTTACTTACAAAGTTACAACCACCCCGGCACCGCAGACAATGATACTTCCTTTTCTAATTGTCATCATGGATTGGTGGAGTCTAAAGAATATATTTTATGAGATCTCTTTTTCACTACGTGTGAATACCACACATATAAGAGAAATGTCTTGTAAATAAAACGGTCTTATAAAATAATTTTTCTATTCATTTAATACATTTGTCTCTATGGACCTCACATGTTATGAGGAAGCAGATGTAGTTGCGTACAACTGCCCCCACAAAATAATTATCCATATCAAAGGAATTACCAAGATTTAGGTAATAATTTTTTTACCTACTTAATTTCATTTTGAAACAGTCAATGCGTTATGCAATTGAAGTTATAGGTAGGGGTAGAAGCAAAAGAAATTATAGGTAGATAAATTGCAACTTGCAAGACATCCTGAATTTCACGAGTCCAAGCACGTTTTTTATTACATAAAAAGCAGTTAAAAAAAAAAACATAAAAACAAAGATAAAGCTTATACACCTACTGTGGTCGAGAGCCTTTTTTTTTTTTTTTGGGTAGAAACTATGGTTGAAAGTTAAACCTTATTGGCATACAAGCTTAGACAAGTAACACATATTGATAAGACACACCCATTCAGAAACCATGACCATGGTGATCATGGTGATCATCGTCTCCATGGTGATCATGGTGATCATGGTGATCATGGTGATCATCGTCTCCATGGTGATCATGGTGATCGCCGTCTCCATGGTCGGTCACTTCAAGTTTCTTTCCAGCAGCACTATGACCATGGTGATCACCGTCTCCATGGTGATCATGGTGATCGCCGTCTCCATGGTGATCATGGTGATCGCCGTCTCCATGGTCGGTTACTTCAAGTTTCTTTCCAGCAGCACCATGACCATGGTGATCACCGTCTCCATGGTGATCGTGGTGATCACCGTCTCCGTGGTGATCGTGGTGATCGCCGTCTCCGTGGTGATCATGGTGATCGCCGTCTCCATGGTCGGTCACTTCAAGTTTCTTTCCAGCAGCACCATGACCATGGTGATCACCGTCTCCATGGTGATCATGGTGATCACCGTCTCCGTGGTGATCACCGTCTCCATGGTGATCATCATGCCTGTCTTCATTCACTGCGTCAGTTTGCTCAGTCTCCTCTACAAAAAGAAATGAAAAACATTTACAACATGGCTAAAATATAATGTCAAGGTGTACTGAAAAATATATAATAAAAAAAATAATGGATTACAAAACATAAGAGCTTAAAAGTATATACTTCCCACATGGAACTCATGAAAATGATGCTCCATTATTTTGTAAAACAAAAAGATGCAATGCTTCTTTCTTTTACTTTTTTCCTTAATCAATATGGACTAACAAAACTATGTACTATATCTTTTTTTTTTTCTTTTTTTTTCCTTTGTTTATTTGATTATCATTTCTTGTTAGAGTGAATGCATATATTATCATTATAAATGAACTGTCATTTTATACTTTGATTGACTCAGAGATATTATAACCAAGTGACCAAATTCATGGTAACCTTATGTACTTGTAAAAAAATCTAGCTCCAACCGATCGAATAGGTTTATTGGCGGTATATTCGCTACAAAGAGGGTCACTTGCAATTATGCAATTTTGGTAAATTTCACATGACGAGTTGGTATTTGAAGGCATTTGATGCATATTGGTGAACCTCTGTCTTTGACATAAACCAAAAACACCAATTCTAGAACAAAAAAAAGACATTTGGGCTTAAAAAAAATAGTAAAGACATATATTTAGCTCAAGAAAGTAGCTTACGAGCTAGCTCACGAGCTGAGACCTCGGAGGAGACGAGAAGAACCACAGCAAAGACAAGACCAAGAAGAAGGAAAGTCTTTGAGTAAGCCATTTTCCTTAGCAACACAAGAGGATTGAAGACAAATGTACTAAGCAAACTCGCTCTAATAAGATTCTCTGTAGTAGTGGATGAGTAAGAGCAGTGTGGTTTTCCCAATTTATAGAGTTTTCAACAGAGAGAGAGATGGGACCCCAAAGTTTTGTTTGGCTTTGATGATATGTGTGAAGTGTGATGGTCAAGTGTGAATCAATATTGGAGTCTTCTTCGGAGTATAAAATTAATTATGTTGGGAGGTGAGAATGGGACAACAAAAGCTTATTTTATATTTTTAGCCAAAGAAAATGATCATTATCCAAAAAATATATGATCGAATTAGCACGTAGCTTTGGTTTAGATTGATTGAGTCCAACTTCGTCTAGAGTTATTAAGGGTGTGTTTGTTTAGAGGTGAAAGAGGGTGGATGAAAAGTTTTGGAGAGAAAATAGAAAGATAAACTTTTTTAGGATGTATTTGATTGGGTGAGAATGAAGGAAAATTAATAGTGGGACTTAGATGTTTTTTTTCCAGATCTACCAAAAAGTTTTCTTCCCAAAATGAAAAGAAAACTAGGAGGAGAAAACTCATGAAGTAAGCTTCCAAAAATACCCTTGGAATTCACCTCCAAGTCTCCAATGTGTTGGCTTCTTCTTCTTTTATTTTTTTTTCCCTTTGATTTTTTCTTTCTATTACTAACGTGTGTTGGCTTCCTTCTTTGTGTGTGTGTGTGTGTGAGTGGACATGTTGGCTTCTTTTCTTTTTCATTTTTCTTTGATTTTTTCTGGACGTGTAGCTTTCTTCATCTTTATTTTATATTTTGGGTGCTCATATGTTTATTTTCTCATTAATTTTGGTTGGTTTTTGTTTTTGTTCTTTTTTTTTTAGAAAACAGTTTTGGGATAATTTCTTATGCTATTTTTTTTTTTACTGAAGTGTCCATCTATATAATTTTTTTTTAAAAGTATAATATGTTACATTTTGTTTTATTTAATAGGGACATGACGGTAAATTTATACAAACTTTATTTTTAACTAAATAAAAAAAATTTCCATCTCTCCACTTTTCTACCTTTCCAACCAAACATAAATGAGAGAAATTAAAATCTTTTCTATCCTGCCACTTTTTCATCATTTTTCCATTTTCTATCCTCAAAGTTTTGTTTCGCTTTGATGATATGTGTGAAGTGTGATGGTCAAGTGTGAAGTAAAATTGGAGTATTAGGCCTTAGGAGTATAAAATTAGTTATGTTGGGAGGCGAGAATGGGACAACAAAAGTTTATTTTATTTTTTTAGCCAAAGATAATGATCATTATCCAAAAAATATATGACCGAATTGGCATGTAGCTTTGGTGTAGCTAGATTGATTGAGTCCAACTTCATCTAGAGTCATTAAGGGTGTGTTTGTGTGGATAAAAAGTTTTGGAGAGAAAATAGAAAAGGGAAACTTTTTAGATTGTATTTGATTGGGTGTGAATAAAGGAAAATAAATGGTGGGGCTTAGGTGTTTTTTTCCTGGATCTATCAAAAAATTTTCCCCCCAAAATGAGAAAAAAAACTAAGAAGGGAAAACTCATGAAGTGAGCTTCCAAAAATACCCTTGGAATTCACCTCCAAGTCTCCAATGTGTTGGCTTCTTCTTCTTCTTCTTCATTTTTTTTTAATAAATTTTTTTCCCTTTGATTTTTTCTTTCTATACTAACGTGTGTTGGCTTCGTCCTCTTTTTTTTTTTTTTTTTTTTTTTTTTTTTTTTTTTTTTTTTTTTTTTTTTATTATTTTGGTTGGTTTTTGTTTTTGTTCTTTTTTTTTTTTTTTTTAGAAAACAGTTTTGGGATAATTTCTTATGCTATTTTTTTTTCATTGAAGTGTCCATCTATATACAATTTTTTAAAAAGTATAATGTGTTACTTTTTATTTTATTTAATAGGGACATAATAATAAATTTATACAAACTTTATTTTCAACTAAACAAAAAAATTTTCCATCTCTCAACTTTTTCACCCTTCCAACCAAACACAAATGAGGGAAACTAAAATCTTTTCTATTCTCCCACTTTTTCATCATTTCTCCATTTTCTATCCTCTCACTTTTCCATCCTCCCAACCAAATGGACCCTAAGAGTATTAGCATCCGGGATGCAAAAAAAAAAAAAAACCTATTTTACATTCTCAAATACTACTTTATCTATTTTACCAGCTTATTTTACAACTCACCATACATCCTAGTTTTTATTTTTACATACAACTCAATAAAATAATATAAACTACCTAATAAAATAATAAAAAATTATTATTCTCTCTTTTCCCTACTTACTTTTTCTCTTCATACACAACCACATATTAAAATAATTTTTTTTATAAAATTTTTACAACCAATGAACAGTACATGCAACCTTACTATTCATATGTTACAAATTTTTTTTAAGTTTACAAACCCGAATGGAGTGGGTTTTGGGTGGCTTAGGTTATAAAATAGCAACTAGGGGTGTTTACACCCCCCAATACTAGTGCTCTAAGGGCCTATTTGGTTTAAAAAAGTGGTGTATCTACTTTTCATTTTCTTTATTCTATATTCAAATCTTGAATTTGAATATAAAAAAAAACACTTATTTTCACATTTAGTAATATTTGGTAAGTTGTTTTGAATACATAATTTGGGTATAGAATATATCATACCCAGGTTTGGTCAATATTTTCTATTTTTTTTAAGTGGCTTTTCTCACTCACACACATTACATCACTAAAATAAAAGTAATTTGATGTCTTCACAATACTTATGAATATGCCATTATATTCGTATTCATAGAAAAACAAAAACGTAGAAAAATTGTTTTCATTTTTTGTATTCAAATCCAATTTTTAAAATATTGAAAATGAAAACTGAATACAAATACTAAAACCAAATCAATTTTTTTAGTGATAGGACCCACTAAAATCTGAAAATAAAAACAAAAAATTGTGTTTTTTTCTTTCAGCTAACCAAACAGGTCCTAAGCATCACAAGATGGATATTCATGGAATGACGTTGCAAATAGTTAGGTTGAAATCAATGGACTATGATAGTAATGCGTGTCGACTCATTATGGAAAGCCTTCCTATCCTATGTGCTCACACCTTTAGCCTTTAGTTTGTGTAAAGTAAATTGCTTTTAATCCATTATAATGGCCTAAATGGGTCATTTTGATCAGCTTAATTCAACTATATTTGCATCTTATATATTCAAGGATTTGAGGCTTAGTTTATAAACTCTTATAAGTTGGGACCGGACTAGGTGAATCAAATTCTAGTATTGGGAATTTATATTGCAACTTGTTTATTATATTCTTACAATCTTTGAAATAAGAAAATATGACTACAATCACATGAGAAACAGCCTTTTTTTTTTTTTTTTTTTTAATATATTTATAATCAACTTATGATATTGAAAACCTATTATATGACTACAATCACATGAGAAACAGCCTTTTTTTTTTTTTTTTTTTTAATATATTTATAATCAACTTATGATATTGAAAACCTATCCTCAGTCTATATAATATTGTCCTAACATTTGTACTCCACCGTTACTGACCTATTTGTTGACAAAAATTATAAATAATTGTATACCGCCTAATTCATTTTCTTTTGGGGTCTGAATTACCACCTAATATTCTTACTACTCTAGAGTTTCGAATATGGGTGCATCTAAGGCCGGTGGCAAAGTTTTATTGCGCACAAACGGCAAGCCAAATGGAGGAGCCAGAATTATTCGCGTGGGAATGTGTTAACTGGACTGGTGCTTTGTTGCTATGTTCTAACTCGTCGTTTTTATTTCATATTGTAAACCAAATGTGAAAAGACATTGCCGCAAAGAGGTTGGGGCAGAGACCAATATCTTTACTGAACTTTGCGTTATCTCACATGGCTTTTCTGGGTCAAGATTTGTAGGTCAAGTCCAAAAGATGTGAGATGTGAGCCCAACGAGTCCAATACAATGAATTTGTTGTAGAAAGTGGGTGAAAGAGCTGAGCTATTTGTGAATTAAACAATAGTTAATAAAGATTTAAAAGATGAATCAGCACAAAAACACACTTGAGACTTGATTAAATTGGTGTCCGAGGAGGTGAACTATGAACTGAACTACTGTTCCTGAAAGCTAATACAATTCTTAATGCTACAGTAAATCTTTTTCTATTTCCTCCGATCTCTTTCTTATGGTGGGTCTTTTACGTTATATAGTTTCCTTTCAGACCATCTTGATCGTACATTTGTTAATCATCTAAACCTTCACTTGAGTATATGTCCCATCGGCATCTCCTTTGGCTCTCTGTGAATAATGGTGGTTGAGATTGTACTGTTCAGGAGTCTTTTCCACATAAATGTGGCCAGAAAAGTTGCTGCAGTGCATTTAATGTGGTGATAGTAGTTTTTCCTTTAGATATTTCTGTATTCTTATCATCTTTATACGTGCTTGAAGTTCATCCTTATCGTTGGAACTTCTTATAAGGTCACCTAAATCGCCCAAGTACTTGCTTGACCGATATTCGTTGTATCCGAGAAGAATACATTCCTTGAACTATATTCCCCTATTATTTCCTTACGTGATTCTCCACTCTGGAGTCTTTTCCAATCATTTACTCCTCATCGGATGTACCCACATCCTCAAATAGGGCCCAAGGCCCAGTATACGAACTTGGGCTTTTATCCCCACAGCTTTAATTAGCCGAAAAAGAAAAAAAGAAAAAGAAAAAGAAAGAAACATCGCTTTAATATATGGTATTTTTAAAGCAATTTGGAGACTTGAATTTTGATTGATATATATGGGTTTTGTTCTGGAAATTCATGGATGTTAATCCACTGTGGGTGATCTTTGCAAAATGAACATATTTTGTTGGAAATTTTAAGTTTAAATAGGTGGAAATCAGCCACATAACTTTACATACCTTTTAATTTCTATATAAAGATAACCTAATTTAGCAAGAAGCAGCCGTAGTTTTTGTGTGTGGGCATTTTAGGAATTTTCTTTTAAAAGAGTACTGAATAAATTAAGGAATAGTTATTACATAGCTTTTGATAAGGAATAATTATTCCTCATTTTAAAGAATAACTATTCATTAGGAATGAGTATTCCCGGTAATAAAAGCATAACAAAACAATTGAATAGTTACTCTTTAGGAATAACTATTACATTACAATATCTATTACAGTATACCAAACGTGTCCTAAATGTGAATAGTGTTAGCTACATCCCATCAATTTTGGGAAGGCTATGACTGATAGGGACAAAGTTAGGGGGTGCCAAAGGAGGCCATCGCGGCCCTAACTTTTCAAAAATTCCCTTAAAATTAGGTCTAAAATTCCCTTAACATTAGATATATTTTAGAATTTGGCCCAATATGATTGAACTTGCCCCCCCTATAGCAACATCTTTAGCCTCTTGAAAAAAAAAAAAAACATCCTAATTACAAAAATTAAACAAACGGCATATGTAAGATACATTTACCAAAAATTTACCAAACCCATCAGATACATTTAGTCAAAATTGTTCCAAAATTTCAAAAAAAGAAAAGCCCTGAATTAGTGCTGGTCGGATCACTTTAAAGAGTAAATAAATTAATTAGAGTAGAGACTAGAATAGTTAAATAAAGTTAGTTACTGGTTGCTAATGGTTGGTTGAACATTTGATTATCATTGGTTTTATCTAATAATGATTGATGACTTGCTGAATATTTGATAAAGTTAGATGAAAATTTGTCTTTTGTTTAGTATCTTTACATTAAAGACAATAAGAACATTGTTTGACATAAATAATTAACTTAGCAATAGTAATTAAACTTAACAACAATCTTAATCTTAGCAACAATTGACTTTGAATTTTTTATTTTCTAGTGTGTGTTTGGATTGAAATGAAAAATTAAAATTATTTCACTATTTAACTTATTTTTGCTATTATTCATAGGCCACATTGCACTTTTTGGCACTATTCATGAGCTTTACTGTACAATTTTAACTAATTTTTACTTTTATCTACAGTACTTTTAGCAATAATTTTTCAGTTTTAGCAAAATAAGCGATATCCCAAGTCCCAACACACCCAATATTCTTTTTTACCTAGAAGCTATAATTAATTTAAGCAACAACATAAATGTATTGTAATGCGTTAAAAAAAATTATATTATATTTATTATTTTGTTCATATTTTGTTAATACTAAATAGATGTTATTTTAGATTTTCATGAATTTCTTTTGTTCCTACTTTACCCCCTCAATTGAAAATCTGGCTTGATGGCGGCTATGCCAAGGTTCAACGGGTTAGTTCTTTACAAACAATACATGCACATAGACTTTAGCTTGATTTGCATGTGATGATATATACAACTTGCATCCATGCATGTGTCGTCATTTAAAGCATGAATATTTTTATGTGACTATAGCACGTATAAATGGGATACAGCAGAGCCAAGATTTCAGGTCAGGAGAGATAGGATTTAAAGTCATTATTAAAATGAAATTAATCTAAAAAATATTAATTGATAATAATAACAAAATTGATGTGGTAAGAATGTGATTAGTGTTACTAGACAAAAAAAAAAAAAAAAAAAAAATTATATGAATTGGTTTTTTGGTGATGATGATTAAAGACTAATGTAGTAAAATTTGTAATATTCGTAATATTACTTAACAAGAAATGTGATAGAAATGGAGGAAAAAAAAAAAATGAAGCAAAACAAAACAAAACACTGGTCGATGGGTTAAAACGTGGGACAAGATGTAAGCTACTTTAAAAGGATAGATTGAAAAAGTCATAAGCTTTGAGACGTGAGGCAAGTTTTTTTCCTTCTTTATATTGGTGTCAGGGCCTGTTTTTCTGGAGTGGGAGTTTTTTATTTTGTTTTAATTTTCACAATGTTGGGTAGGCAACAAATTAGAACAGAAGCAACTAAAGGATTTTTTGGGATGGGTTGGCATGCTCCGCCCCTGGATACAGTCATTTGCATGTAAATGGGAAGCTTCAATTATCACTTCCAAATTAATCCTTATCAGTAACGTAGTCATGTCATTCATTTTGCTTTCTAGCTAACTGTGTGTACAGGTTAATTATTAATTTATTATTGAAATAAATAAATAAATAAATAAATATATATATATATATATATATATTGAGGGAGAGAGAGAGATCTTTACTTCTTTTGGTATTTTCAGTTGTAACCTGTATATATTATCTGGACATTAAGCAATGAAGGTGAAACACAAACACGTAACTGCATGCATGCTATAATTAATTGATATTTATTTTTTATTTCAAATATGTTTATAATTATCTTACTTCAATATTTTATGTGGCAATTAAAAAGACTATGTATATATAGTTTTGACCACATGACATTTTTAACAATTACTTGACTTGTTCAAATAATAAACATTGATAGTATTATAGTTTTTCTCATTATTAGTTGGTAAAAATAAATCCAAATATATTTGGAGCTAATAATTAATAATGCTCTAAGAATTTTATAACTCAATTGATATTATTTTTGCATTTTTAACCAAATCATTCACGATTCAGGTTCTCCTCGACTTAATAAATATATGTTTAAAAAAGCTTCCGTGTTCATCGTAAAAACCTTTAAAAAATAAACAAAAACAAAACAAAGAAAATCAATGTATGCCGACATAACTTCACCGACAACATGACAGAATATCAAATTCATATGGTTCAACAAGAAACGAAAAAAGTATGAACTTTTGATGTCATGTCTGACGCAGAACGTAAAAGGATAAGTGGATATATAATAATAAAATTGCAAAATATCCATGTTACCTGTGAGCCTACTGTCAATCGTGTATGGTATTGAATTGAATCTATTGATGCACACTGTTTATATTTATTCTTCTTCCCTTCTATATTTTTCATGATAAACCGTGCAGCTCAGCAGCTAATGTTGATTTTTGTTACAATATTTTAGACTATGTCTATACCTATTCTCAGCCACCCAAAAAAAAAAAAAGAAAAAAGAAAAAAAAAAAAAAAAGACTATACCTAGTGTGAGTAGTAGCACATATAAATAGTTGCATATTTTAATTTCAACAACAATCTCAATTGTGTTTAACTTCTTTTTCTTTCTTTCTTTCTTTCTTTTTTATTTTTTATTTTTTATTTTTTTTGAGAAACGTATTTAACAATTGAGAGATCACTAAAAAAATCCAATATATACTTAGTTTTAAAAATTCAAACAATCTGGATTATTTTTAACTTTTTTTTTTAATAGGAATTAGGAAGTTTCGTGTGTATTTGCGTATAACTTGTTCAGGCCTGCTCTAAACATTTGGGGCCTTAAGCGAGAACTAAAATGAGGCATTTTTATATTTATGTATTAATTAAATTGATATTTATTTAATATTTTATATTATAATATATTTCATTTAAAATATATTTTTCTTGTCTTTTAAGATGCAAATTGACTAATTAAATTTTTGAATTCAAATTCTTCTAATATCTCATTTTCAATCGATAATATAACCAATCCACTTAATCTTTCTTGGGACATTGTCAATCTTAACTAGATATGATTTTATTAATTTTAATTTTGAAAAATTTCTTTATGTAGAAGCAACAATAAAGTTATTGGTGGGAAAAAAAGTTATTTCATTAGCAAGTTTAAATTAGAACCAATAACAATTTACCACCTATGGTTTGTTATGAAAGATTTGTGAAAAATGTTGTGGATGTAACACTTGTTTTGCACAATAACTTTATTTTTAGTCGTGGTTGGTTCCAATATGATATTTTATTATTTTATTTTGACTTATAAGAAATTAACACCTTAACAATTGTAAAAATATTGTGCCAATTTGTTGTGTTAATATTTTATTATTTTCTGAAACATTGCAAATTGAACAAACCAAAAATAACATAGCACAACTACTCTAGCTTTACGCATTAAAAAAAAATCTCACCAGATTGGCCAAATGCCTTGAAAAAGTATGAAAGGTTTTTTAGTAGTATTAGAATGAGTCCAAAAACTTGACTAAACCAAAACACTATTCCTAAGCCTATTGAAAATCATTTTGTGAAACATTGCGAATTGAACAAACCAAATATAATACAGCAAAATTACTGTAGCTTTACGCATTCGAAAAAAAAAAAAAAGCGGTATGTGAAACAATGCAAGTTGAACAAATCAAAAATACTATAGCTTGAATGCATTTGCTCTTTTTATAAATAGATAATATAATATAAAACAAAACAAAAACAAGTTGGCATACATGAGAAGAAAAAAAATCCATCTCACCAGATTGGCTAAATGCCTTGAATAAGTATTAAAGGTTATTTAGTTGCATTAGAATGAGTCCAAAGCTTGACTAATCCAAAACACTATTCCTAAGCCTATTGAAAATCATTTTGTGAAATATTGCGAATTGAAAAAACCAAAAATAATGTAGCAAAACTACAGTAGCTTTACACATTTTTTAAAAAAAAATTGCCGGTGAAATGGTACAAGTTGAACAAACCAAAAATAATGTAACTTCGCTTTATATATATATATATATAGATAATATACTATAAAACAAAACAAAAGCAAATTGGTGTGCATGAGAAGAAAAAAAATCCATCTTACTAGATTGGCCAAATGTCTTGAATAAGTATGAAAGGTTTTTTAGTAGTATTAGAACGAGTCCAAAAACTTGACTAAACTAAAACACTATTCCTAAGCCTATTTACTCTTTTTTATATAGTTAATAGAGATTAATTATATAGATTAATGAATATAATGTTTTAATTATATATAAAAAAAAAA
>NW_027069741.1:494291-499024 GCF_002906115.3 Quercus suber
AAAAAAAAAAAAAAAAAATCACCTAACCTGACTAAACAAAATTCCCTTAAACCTGAGTCACTAAGTACCTAAGCCGGACTCAACAGAATGGTTACAGCTTCCATTCCACGACCGACGCAGGTTCCGTCCAGATCAACAATCATCTGTAGTACATTGACATCATCTACCTCTCTGAATCCTCTCTCTCTCTCTCTCTCTGTTTATGTTTGAGTAAATTGCGAATATCTATGCAGACACATTACACCAAAATCCAATAACAACGGATCCGGATCCTCTCCATTTTCCTTTGAAATGGAGAGGCTCCAGTACATGGTGAGGATTTGAAATGAAGAAGATCAATGGTAAAAAACGATCCACCTCATTTAAAATGCTAACACACACTTAACTGGGGTTAAACACTTAAACTAGAGGGTTGATTAACTCAACCAAACAAAAAACTTTACACCACACCCACACAGCAAACCAAATCTGAAGAAATATTCCAAATAACAACTACTTATCTTGATTCTTGATAACTGTGTATTTGCCTAGAAACTAGAAAGGATGACTATCTACTTGAGTTGGTGACCTTTACAGCTTGGTGTGTTTTAAGTTTTAATTTTCTTAATAATATTAAATTTTCTATTATTTTATATGCGCAAACTGCAAAGTACTAAAATGTTTTCTATTATTTTAATTTAAGCTTTATATATGTTTTGTAACAATCAGCCAAATTTTTAGTATTCTATTATTCTATTTCATATTTATTAGTTTTGATAGTGGCTGTATCTTCCCTGTTATTGTTTTGTTTCTTTGATATTTATATTATATAATGATTTGAGTAACGAATTAAATTAAATTATTGTTATTGACTTGTTTGTTATATATTTAAATTTGATAGTTGTAGGGATATATGTAATTATCATATTGCTTTAATCATATTCATTAGTGGAAAAAGAATACTCATTACTTCTTTAATAAAAAATACTTTTGATTTCATATCAGGGAGAATTATTGTCTTCCATATTAAGTAAACTACCTTGTAACTCCATGCATATGTATGGATACACTAAAAAATATATAATAAAATGCATAATATAATTTATATATATATAATTTAAATACTATTGATAGTCATTTTTATATTTTGTTAACTCTTTAAAAAAATTTATAAGGATATTATTATGTATAAAATGTAAATTGTCCATTTAAAAAAAAAAATTGTGAAGCATTTTTTTTTTTTTTTACGATTCATTTATTCTATACTCTTTGGTTTTTGTATTTAATAACTTACTTGGATGAATATTTATGATGTGGTTCCACATTTGATTCTAAAATTAAGAAATAAAACTCTTTAAGAATAAATAATTTAGGACACATGGCGTAAAGAACTCTAATTTAGAATTTTAATTTGAGTTTCTTTCATCTTCACTTATTATTATTATTATTATTATATATAGATTCTCTGTCTTTTACACTAAGGAAACCCTTCCATTCCATGCTAAAGAATCTCAAACAAAAACTTACTAGGAATTTGAGACAATATTCAACATATGCTAGTGTGGGTGCATTTTTGGGCTAGGCCAAGGGTATCCCTCCCCCTTTTGCCTTATAAGCATGAGCTGAAGAGAAAGCAGCACCACTAGTTCTTTAAAGAACTTGTGGTGCTCCTTTCTCTTCAGCTCATGCTTATAAGGCAGAAGGGGGAGAGAGTTTTCTTTGATGTGGGATCGCAAAAATGCCTAAAGTTACAACAGACACCCTTGGCCTAGCGCAAAAATGCACCCACAGCTAGTGATTTGTAGTGAGTTTTAACTCTTGTTCATTTGATTACGTGAAACCTGATTTGTTCAAGTTTTTTTAACATCTTCTACCTCAAGTGTTGCATCTGATGATATAATTTGTATGTTAGTAATGAAACTACTAACATAAGCCAAAGCTATAAGAATATTCTATCGAAGTTTGATCACTACACTAATAAGAGTGTGGTGTTTAGAACTAAAGGATTTGATGTTTTAGGTTGGTGGAATAGCAATGACAATAAGTAATACTAATGCGGAGGTTATTTTGGCTATTATTGTGGCAACAATTGCCTTAAAGTCCGCATTTAGCACTAGCTGGAGATTGTTGAGTCTATACTGTAACCATGTTCGTCATGATAACTTACAAACATTGATTTGTGCAAAATTGGTTATGGAGGGAACTTAAAGATATATATATATATATATATTTGGTGTTTAATTCATAATTGTATGACTATATTATTTATTACATATTTAATATGATTTATTTTGTTTTTCAGATCTTTACCTATGCCAAAAATTGCTACAATTCAAAACATTCTTGATGATCATGAAGAGCATGAAGAGAAGGAAAGTCGGGCTAATAGACATGTATCTAATTTCCATGATTCCACACCCCCCCCCCCCCCCAAAAAAAAAAAAAAAAAAAGTTCCCTTTTGTTGATGATTATGAAGACCATGAAGATTTTGTAAACCACTGAAACGGCTTTAGATGTCAAATTCTTTTAGTTTTGTTCTTTTGGATATTGAGGAATGGGCTTGCAAACTGGCTGATTGTGTGCCAGTTTTAGTTTCTTATTCAATCTTGGTAAAGATTTGATGTTTTTAATGGATCATCATTTATACTGATTTCATTGGCTGATGGTGGTTTGAGTAGAAATGGAATTTTGGACATCTAAGCTTGTATATATCTTTATCCTTCTAAAATTTCCTGCATGTATCTACTTTCCATAACCTTATGCTCTTTTTGTAATATGTAAAATATGCAAAATATGCCTAATCTATTTTTTTTTTTTTTTTTTTTTCATTTTAGGTTCCTCCTGACATTGGTTATTATAGCAACAATCAGTTGTTGGATAATGTAACATGTAAGTTCATCTTTAATTATGAGAACCCGAAGTCCATCTGATTTGATGTTATATGTAAAAATTCATTTTTAATATGTGCATCTTTAGGCTGGGACCTATATCCTCTTGTATTTAGAATAGAAAAGTCATTGCTACATGTATCTTTGAAGTGTTTGATATAAATGTTTAAGCTTAAATATTTAATATTTGACAGGTTCATTGTGCACCAAGAAGCCTTTTTGGTGGAGGATTTCCTGGAAAATGATAATAGCGGGCCATACACTTACTAGGAGAAGAAAAAAAATCCAAACAATCATTCACTCAAGACAATCAGTAGTAGTTTCATTGTTATGTCAGAGTATGTAATATGACCCAACAATCTCTCCTTATTTGCTTTTTGGAGCCCAAATTATGCAAATGGATTTTCTGTTCACAATTTCAATCCATCTACTCTAGCATAATTTTCAAAAGCTGTGGCATTTTTTTTTTTTTTTTGGGAATGAAGGGTAGATGATTTTCCTTCATTTTATTTTGGTCCTTCTGTTGTATTGTATCTGTCACTGAATTATGTAGCTGTTATTATTCGATTGTTCTTAATATTGTTCTGTTTGTTGAAATCTTTGGTCACTCTTAATTTGGTCTTAGATTTTCTGACATACATGGAAAATTTTACAATTAGCTGTATGTATGGTTTATGGTTCTAATTAAAATGACACTGAATTCTACCTTGTGTTCATAATAGCATGGCCCAACTTTTAAACATTTGAGTGTCTCAGATCTACTAAATTGACTAAAATAAAAATTAAGGTGGTCTATTCATTAAGGGGTTTGATTGATATTATATAATTTTCCTTTATTTGGTCTAGCAAACAAGATTTAGAATCCATTAAAAAAACCTAAGAAGAGTTGGTTTTTAGTTTTGAAAATCTTGGATGCAAAATCACATTTTTAACTAAAAATTATTTTAATTTAATAATAATAATAATAATAAATGGTTCAGGCCAAGTGTGGATATCCACGTGTCAGAAATTTGGGTAGGAATTGGGTAGAGGGCCTAGAGGCGCTAATCAGGTTTCGAGGTCTGGTATCCACGAGTAAAAATTTGGGGTCGGCATTAGCCGTTTAGGTAACTCATTCCAAACCTGGGCCATGGCCATACGGTTGGCTGGTCCGGTCAAAAAGAGAGGGAAGATGGGTATTAATTGTGCGTACCAGTTCAATGGCCTAGTTTGTGACAAGCTGAGGGTTTTACTTACACCCTATCCGTATGAATTATGCACCCATGGCTTTTTAGACCTTTAGTTGTACAATGTTGACATGCACAGAACACACTTGACAATAAGCAATTAAAGGATGAAATAAGCAATACGCATTGAAACAAACCTCATGAACACAATCTGATGAATCCAATTTATGATCGACGATTATATTCAGTGCTACACTACTTATATCAAGTAGCATCTGCTCAAGTCAAGATGCCCATTGCTTATTCATAACTAAACAATTATTAAAGAGAATAACAAACATATGCAAATATAATACAAAGGCGCGCCCTTCATGACTTAACCTTATTAAGTCAATTTAGAGGAGGACATTAAATTACAACTTATGCGGTACAAGAGAATTATAGGATCTTGGTGAAGGAGCTACAGCCATTGTTTGATTATCAGTAGGGGTGGCAAATGGCGGGTTTGGAGTAGGCATAATTAGGTTGGGCATACAAAACCCATTTACCCATTTAAAACCCATTTAACTAATTGCTTTTAACCCAAATCCAACCCAACCCAATTATTATGGGTAAACCCCAACCCACCCAATTACCCAATTATCAAAATTACCAAAATACCATTAAAGTGAAAATGACCAAAGTACTCTAAAATTCAAA